>NC_049908.1:13763563-13938350 GCF_001411555.2 Juglans regia
TAACAAAAAACTTCACACAGGTTAATGATGCATGCATGACAATAAATGCATGAATGCACAATCAAAGTCAATAGTAAACAATACATAACCTGACATAACATGGCATGAAATAATAAGCATAACATGCCTTGACATAACATGGCATGGAATAATAAGCATAACGTGACTTGACATAACATGGCATGAGCTGACATAACTTGAACTGGAACTGAAACTTAGTTTGACGTGACATAAACTTGAAACTTGACATGAACGTAAACTTGAACATAACATAACGTGAAACATGACTTGAACGTGAAATACATGAACTTGGAATCTTTCTTAGTAGACTTAATTATAAGTGACCATATGGGTGCTACACAGGTCCCCTTGAGTCGTGTGTCCCTGCCGATTACCGCATCACAACACAGGTGTCTATACCAGCTGTGAGAGCGTTAATACGTACTCCACAGTTGTTGTGGCCCCACGTATCCTACGTGTCACAGTTGTTGTGTCTCACGTAGTGTATACTCCACAGTTGTTGTGGCCCCATGAATTGTTTGTGCCACACTTGCTGTGGACACACGTAAAATAAAGTTTGGCTCCATCAGCGTTAGTGCCTGGTGCGCTCCGGTGACCAGCTAGTTAGGCCCCATTCGCAACCTGTTGACTGTACTTCGTCAACCCAGGGAATTTCACACCTATTTAGACACTCCAGCGTGAACAAAGGAGTTTCACTAGGATATTACCCCATTCTAGCACTTAGGGTCGTGATTGACATGAATAATTTAACAAGATTGTTCTCGAGATACACAAACTGTATTCGAGACGGGATGATATGGATATGAAAAGACAGAAGTCCTAACGTAGCGTAACGTGACGTGAACGTAAGATGATAGACATGACATAGTTGGGACATAAATATAACAGACAACATTTCATAACATGGCATATATGTAACAGACAATATTCTGTAACATGGCATAACATGTGACAGTGAATATTACGTGACATGAAATACATATAACAGATAACATACTTAACTTAACATGATATACTTGCAATGCATAGTAATGTATAGAAATACGTGATAGAATATCTTGTGTAACAGATGAATAATTCGTGACAGAACAAATTATGTAACAGATAAATATGTAATGACCTGGCATGGCACATATGATAACATGCATACATACACTTTAGTTCCCTTACTTATCACTCATACACATTAAACTGATAGTAAGTTAAAAGCTAACTTACCTCGATCGTCGCGTTCTACTAGAATAAAGTACGAAACACGAGGAACTGTAAAGGTTATTCTAAAAGTTAGAAATTAATTACTAACAATTAGAAATGTGAAAAGAGACAACTTAGAATAAAATTACCATTTTAACCTCTACATGTGGGCAAATGACCATTTTACCCCTAACTTAAGGATTTGATATCCTAATTCCAAAAATTACCAAAATTTACATTCCTCATATAAATTTTGTCCCAAACTCAAATATCAACTCAGAAAAATTTAAGACCAATCACAACTATGAAAAACTCACTATGGCCGAAACCTACATAGGGCATTTGTCTTGATTTTGGTTGCAATTCTTTCAAGTTTCAAAACTCATGAATAAACCAAAATCTTGTAACAAAGATCTTCCTATCCTAAGTTTAAAAACACCCTTAAAAATATCCATTAAGAAAAAGCTAATTATCAACGCCAAACTTTTTGTAAAAAGACCCCAAACTTTTTAACAAAACGTAAACCTTAAATCACAAGTTTTGACCTTAATAAAAACATCTCCAAAAATTCCAAAAAATCAAATCTTACTTCTAACATATTCATAACATCATCCTAAGATAAAAAATGCTTTAAATCATCAAACAAAGCTCACCAAAAATCACAAAACAACACTTGGAGTTTTTGGTTTTAAACTTAGTCCAAAACAGAAACTGTTTTTCCGAACTAACTATGATCAATCTCTTGATCCATGGCTCAAAGACATGTGATCTTCAAACTAACACATCACATGGTTTAAAAATGTGTCCTAAAGAAGATCCAACCATCAAACTTAAAATCACATGGCTAAAATTTAATAAAACATGGATTTAACTCAAAAACATCAAAGTTTAGGCCTAACCGAAATCCTCTTGCATAAAAAATCATATCTTTAAAACTAATACTAAATATCTTCAAAATAACATCCTAACATGTATATAAGAGGCTTATGATCATCATATAAAAATATCAAAGCCTTTGGAATAAGATTAAACCACGAAATATTCAAACTTTCACAAAACAGAAACTGTTTTTCCACTTCCAGTTTTCAAGTTTCTAACTCTAAGAAAATCTATCATCAAAAGCTTTATTCAAGCAACAAAACCTCAATGAACATTCATAAACACATGTTAACAGCACTCCATAAAATTTTCGGACCAAGATATATCCATTAGCTTGGTCAAAACTTCCAAAACATAACATACTCTCCAGTTTCACGCCTAGAATGACCTTTCCATGGTTAAAAATACTTTTGACCAATCAAATCAGCATGGAATGAGACTAATTAGATATCCACGGAAACTAGATTCAAATATGAACAACTTATGTGAAGGAATCATCATGCAAAAATACCTACAAAGGGTCATAAATGGCCACGCAAAATGTCTCAGAAATCTGCCCGAGAGAGCTCTTTTGGGTTTCTTTCTAAGAACGGAGGAAAATAAGTGATAAAATGGAATGAAAAGTGCCTTGCACGACTATAGACTCCTGGAGGGGGAAGTTGTGGGCTGGAATGACCCTTGATTGAAGGTGGCTATGTGACATAAAGTGGAGAATAGTGAGGGGCAGAGACTGCTTGCAGCAGTTGTGAAAGATGGAAGTTGATGGAGTGAATTTCTCCTTCACAACAAGGCACTATTGGGTGCAGCCAATGGCAGTGGATGGTCTGCCATGTGGGGGAGGAAACTTCTCCAAGAAGCTTTGCCAAGGTGGCCAATTTCGTGGGCTTTGGTGGGCCCCACCAAGTGGGCTTCAATTTGGGGTTTAAAGGGGTTTAGTTAGGGTTTGAGATACTATCAAGCCCAAAATCAATTTTTCTTGGCCCAATCAAATTCCCAAGGTTTAAAAGGTTAAATAATGATGTCATAACAAAGATTTGATTAATTAATAGCATGTGGAAGTGATTTAATCAAGTGATTAAACACAATGCTAGAAATCGGATTAAAAATGGTTTGGAGGCCAACTTTAGGGTTTGGGAAAACCATTTAGGGTTTTGGTTTCAACCAAGCTTTTGGAGTTTCAATTGGATTCCAACCATTTAGGGTTTTGCTAGGGTTGAAACCCTCTTTGGTCTGGCACAATTTGGTTGAACAGATGAAACACAACTTTGCTTAGGTGGCATGATCTCACACCTTGATTCCTTCACAAATCTATCTAATGGTTCTTCTTTGTGCCAAGTGTCTAATACCATTCACTAAGTATGGCTAATATCTTTCCAAGTGTCCAAATAAAACTCCTCCAATCTAATTTGGACATTTCACACTATGATTTTGAAAATACTACAGTGGGTGCGCTTATCGAGGTTACTATTCACTCCAAAAAAATACATAATAAACTTAGTACTAAAGATTCTAAATATTCATATTAACCTATAATGAAAATCGTTTACCGAAATTCAACCCCGAAGTGCCCCAAAAAATAATTTCACAATTTCCAACAGACATTTCGTCTGAAATTATGAAAATAGGTTATTGCGCCATAAAATCCTAAATAATGCACTGAGTCTAATGGCGCAGACCATAACTCATTCTGACACTTCTAACTGAGACGCCCGCAAATTCCGCTTGGGATCGAACGGACATTTGAAGCGTCGAGACATGCAACACAAGGTTACCTGCCCCCGTTCATGACATATAAGATGCAATATTCCTAACATGCATCTAGCATTATGCAATATTCGCAGCGGATAATTTTTTTTTTTTCTTCAGCAATACTATGCACCAAACTGAAATATCCCAAATACTTAAAACATTCTTCATACATAATGACATACTCAAAAACTGATATCACAACACTAGTCCGAAAAGGTTGTGATCAAAAGAGTGATGGAGATTGAACTCTACAAATACAAGTAGTAATCTGAGGTAACTACTGTATTAACACCTACATCGCATCGTCGCTTAGTCGACCATTTCCAATTGGTCGATTCCCGATTCTCCTTCAGATCCTGTAACAAAATCTACCATTCGGGGGGAATGGTAGTTGGGACTACCACAGTGAGATTTGATTACAAATCTCAGCAAGTTAACAAGAAACTTCCACACAGGTTAATGATGCATGCATGGCAGTAAAAGCATGAATGCATAATCAAATCGTAAGTAATCATAGCATAACTTGACATACAACATAACATAACTGGCATAACTTAAACTGAAACTGAAGCTTAGCATGAACGTGACTTGAAACATAACTTGAAACATAACATGGACTTGAAACATAACATGAACGTGAACATGCATAATTTGAACTTGAACTTGAGCATGACATAACATAAATGTGAACTTGGAACATAACGTAAACGTGAACATAACATAACATGAACTTGGAATATAACGTGAACGTGAACATAACATAACATGAACTTGGAATATAACGTGAACGTGAACATAACATAACATGAACTTGAAACATATTCTTGTCTCATGGGATTACCATGATTGCGTGAACGTAAACTTGAACGTAACATAACGTGAAACATGACTTGAACTTGGAATCTTATTCAATAAACTTAATCATTAACGTGACCATATGGGTGCTACACAGGTCCCCTTGAGCCGTGTGTCCCTGCCGATTACCGCATCACATCACAGGTGTCTATACCAGCTGTGAGTGCGTTAATACGTACTCCACAGTTGTTGTGGCCCCACGTATTCTACGTGTCACAATTGCTGTGTCTCACGTAGTGTATGCTCCACAGTTGTTGTGGCCCCATACTTCATGCTCCACAGTTGTTGTGGCCCCATGACTTATTGTTTGTGCCACACTTGCTGTGGACACACGTAACATAATGTGTGGCACCATCGGCGTTAGTGCCTGGCGCGCTCCGGTGACCAGCTAATTAGGCCCCATTCGCAACCTGTTGACTGTACTTCGTCAACCCAGGGAATTTCACACATATTTAGACACTCCAGCGTGAACAAAGGAGTTCCACTAGGATATTACCCCATCCTAGCGCTTAGGGTCGTGATTGACATGAATGACTTAACTGGCAGACATGACATTTCGTAACGTGACGTAACATGAACGTGACATAAAAGATATAAATCTTGACGTAACATAACGTGACATGAACGTAGGACGACATGCATGACATACTTCGAGACATAAATGTAACAGAGAACATTTCATAACATGTCATACATGTAACATGCAACATTTCGTAACATGGCATACCATATAACAGACAACATTTCTTAACATGGCGTAACATGTGACAATGAATATTACATGACAAGAAATACATGTAACAGATGGCATACTTAACTTAACATGACATACTTGCAATGTATAGCATGTATAGCAATACGTGACAGAATATCTTGTGTAACAGATGAATAATTCATGACAGAATAAATTCTGTGTAACAGATAAATATGTAATGACTTGGCATGGCACATATGATAACATGCATACATACAATTTAGTTCCCTTACTTATCACACATACACATTAAATTGATAGTAAGTTAAAAGCTAACTTACCTCGATTTTCGCGCTTCGAGACAAAACTCAAGTGCGATCACGGGAAACTGAAAGTAGTGATTTCTAAAAATTAGAACTTAATCACTAACAATTAGGAATATGGAAAAATATCAACTTAGAGTAAAATTACCATTTTACCTTCTACATGTGGGAAAATGACTATTTTACCCCTAACTTAAGGATTTTGCATCATAACTACAAAAATCACCAAAATTTACATACATTATGTAAATTTTGTCCTAAACTCAAATATCAATTCATAAAAATTTAAAACTAAACACAACCATCAAAACTCTATATGGCCGAAACTTACAAGGCTATTTCCTTTGCTTTTTGTTGTAATTCTTTCAAATCTCAAAACTCATGATTAAACCAAAATTTTTCTTCTACTACACTCATAACATATTCTTAAGAATAATCATGTTTTGAATCATGAACAAAAGTCATCAAAATCACTAAAACCATGCTTGAACTTTTTGGTTTCTCTTCTAAGTTCAAAACAGAATTTTGTTTCTAACTTGTTTTGATCAACCTCTTGATCCATGACTTATAAAGAAGTGATCTTCAAACCAAAACATCACATGGTTCAAAAAGGTGTCCTAAAACAGATCCAAGCTTCAAACTCAAGATCACATGGGTAAACATCAACCAAAACATAAATTTAGCCAAGAACATCATCACTTTGGCCTAACCGAATATCTCCTTCCATAAAATTTCATATGTTCGAAACTAACATCAAATATCTTCAAAATAACATTCTAACATGTATATAAGATGCTTAGGATCTTCCAATAAAAATATCAAAGCCATTGGAATAAGATTAAACCATAAAAGATTTAAACTTTCTCAAAACAGAAACTGTTTTTCCTCTTCCAGTTTCTAAGTTTCTAGACCTAAGCAAATATTTCACCAAAACATTTAATCATGCAACAAATCCTCAACCAATAATCATATACACATGTTAACAGTACTCCATAAAAATTTCGGACCAAGATCTATTCATTAGCTTGGTCAAAAACTCCAAAATATAACACACTCTCCAGTTTATCGCCCAGAATGACCTTTCTGGGGTCTAAACAACTTTTTACCAATCAAATGATCTCCAAATGGAACAAATAAGATATCCACGTAAACTAGACTCCAAAAGAAACAACTTTCATGAAGGAAACGTTGCGAGGAAACACTTACAAAAGCTTCGAAACAGGCATTCAAAAGAGGTACGAAAAACTGTCCGAGAGTGTCTTTTGTGTTCTATGAAGGAAAAGTGTAAAGGAGAGTTGCTTTTTCGTGGGAAGTGGACTGAAGAGCCTCTTACACAAGTTATGGGAAGTGATATGACTGAAGGAATGGTTGAGTGTTGGCCTTTTCTTCTCATAAAAATCAGACCAAGATCTTTTCTTAAGGTGGAGTGTAAGAGTGAATGAGTGAGGTGGCCCTTTAGCTATGTCTTTCAAGAACCTTCTAGGCTCTTCTTGTACAGATCTGGCCAGCCAAGTGGGGGTACAAAACTTAGCCATGAAGCAATCCTATGGTGACCAAATTCGTGGGCCTTAAAGGGCCTAAACCGAATGGGCCTAAAATTTGGGGTTTAAAGAGGGTTTGGGTTGCTATCAAGCCCAAATCCAATATCACTTGGCCTAATCAATTTTTCAAGGTTAACAAGGTTGGATAATGATATTCTAACACAAATTTGAAGGATTAATAGCATGTGGAAGTGATTTAATCAAGTGATTAAACACAATGCTAGAAATCGGATTAGAAAATGTTTAGAAGCCAACTTTAGGGTTTTGGGGAAACCGTTTAGGGTTTCGATTTCAACCAAGCTTTTGGGCTTTCGATTGGATTCCCACCATTTAGAATTTCACTAGGATTGAAAACCTCTTTGATCTGGCACAATTTGGTTGAGCAGATGAAACAAAGTTTTGCTTAAGCGACATGATCTCACACCTTCATTCCTTCAAATCCAACAAACGTTCCTTATGGTGCCAAGTGTCTAAAATTATTCACTAAGTGTGGCTAAGATCTTGCCAAGTGTCCAAATAAAACTTCTCTAATCCAATTTGGACATTCCACACTGTGATTTCGAAACACTGCAATTGGTGCGCTTACCGAGGTTACTATTCACTTCGAAAAAGTGAATCATAAACTTAGTACTAAAAATTCCTAAATATTCATATTAACTTATAGTGAAAATCTTTTACCGAAATTTAACCTCGAAGTGCCCCTAAAAATAATTTCACAATTTCCAACAGACGTTTCGTCCGGAATTATGAAAATAAGATATTGTGCCATAAAATCCTAAATAATCCACTGAGTGTAATGGCGTAGACCATAAAGCATTCTGACACTTCTAACCACCTCAAATAAATAAAACTCATATTTCTAGCAGCATAGTGAGTGATAACACTGACTATGTTGACAGACTAAAACCTATGCAATAGGTCGATTCGTAAAAACTTATGGGATTTTCACAAGATTCCTAAAGTCAATAGAAATTTCGCCAATGAATTTCTAGCGGGCTGTTACACTAACTATCTCAAATAATTAAAATCATAAATCTAGTACCATAGTGAGTGATAACACTGATCATGATGACAGACTAAAACCTAAGCGATTGGTCGATTCGTAAAAGCTTATGGGTTTTCACGAGATTCCTAAAGTCAATAGAAATTCCTCCAATGAATTTCTAGTGGGCTATTACAGGAAGATCCTAAGATCTCTACCTGAAAGATTTCGCCCAAAGGTCACTGTTATAGAGGAAAGCATGGACTTGGATGCAATCAAGGTTGAAGAACTAGTAGGTTCTCTACAAACCTATGAATATTCACTTCTTTAAATGAAAAAGGGTAAGTCTATTGCATCGAAAACTACAAAAGAAGAATGTGAAGATTTTTTTGATGAGGAAAATCTAGATGATGAGGACATAGCCCTTATTGCTAGAAAATTCATGTTTAACAAGAGAACAAATGGAAAGCAAAAGAGATGTAAGGAATTTCCTGCTAAAAAAAGTGAATTTGAAAAATGGAACAAATATAAATCTGAGCAAAAAGATAAAGTTAAGTGTCATGAATGCTCAGGGTATAGTCATATAAGAATTGAGTGTCCAAATTTCAAAAGAAACAAGGGTAAAGCTCTTAACGTTACACTCTAAGAGCTTTTTCATCTCAAAATTCTCATCTCATCTCATCATTACACCTTTTTCAAATCTCCATACAAAATATAATAAACAATTCTATAATAAATAATTCAACTTTTTCAAATCCCAACACAATAATAACATTAAAACATAATATTTTAAACTTTCAAATAAAACACAAAATTCTCATCTCACCCCCCAAACTTACCCATGACTGTTCTGATTCTGAAAATTTCAGTTCATCATTCGAGGATGGAACTTCATTTATAGCTTTTTCTGCTGCTGTTAGTGAATTTTATGATGTTAATCTAACCAAATCTGAAAGTGATGATGTTGATAGTGATTCGAAGGTAGCTTTAGTTGTGACAGATCATGAGCTAAGCAAGAAGCCTACAATGATCTATGTGAAGAAGTAGTCAAATTGAAGAAATTGAATAAGAAGTTGTATAAAAAGCTCGCTACTATGGAAAATGAAAAGAGTAATCTATCCAAGGCACTAAAGATAAATGAAATTGAAATATCAATGTTACATGTTCAACGAGGTGTACTAGAGGAGTTGAAAATGATGCAAGAACTCAAAGAAAAAAATGCAACTTAGAAACTTGACGAGATATTGAATTTTCAAAAATCTAGTTGTGATCGCATGGGCTTGGGGTACATGACTTCTCATGGTATGGAACTTAAGGTCTCGTCATCTGCTGCCACTTCATCAAAATGTATCATTTTTGTTAAAGAAAGTCAAGATGAGGAAGCTCCAAAGAAGGCCGTGTCTAAAACTCATGTTTCAAGAGCCTCAGACGATAGGTCAATGATAAAGAAGCCCAATCAAGGTAAGTCCGAAGGTAAGTTTACTTCTACTTGTCATTTTTGTGGTATGCTTGGTTATGTAAGACCACATTGCTTTAATTTAAGAAAAATGCAAGAAAAAGAGGGAAAAAGAAAAATTACAGGAAAAGAGAAAAACTTAGTAACCAAGGTTGATAATTTGAGTCATCAAATAATTACCATAAGTCATAAACTTGGTGAGCTAGTAGATTTTTGTCTTCCCAATAAAAAGGAACAAGTATCAAGAGATGTGGAAAAGACAATACTTGAAGGAAAGGGAAGTATAGAAATTCCTAGACTACCTATTCTCCATAATGTTTTATTTGTTAATGGCCTCAAGGCAAATTTGCTTAGCATTAGTCAATTTTGTGATGAAAATCTTTCTGTGTAGTTTTCAAAGGATAAATGGAATGTCTACAATCAAACTGGAGAATAGATCTTGAAGGGCACTAGAACATCGAAAAATTGCTATGGAGTCTTTCCAACAACAAATATATGCTGTCAGAAGGTACTAATGGATGAAGTCGAGTTTTGGCACCAATGTCTTGGTCACATCAATCTAAGAGACCTATAAAAAATATCCAAAAAGGAAGCTACAGCTGGGTTACCGAAGTCTCTAAAAGTGAAATAGATGGTGTGTGGAGCATGTCAAGAAGGAAAGCAAACAAGATCTCACCATTAGAAAATTTCTAACATACTCACCTCTTGGCCTCTTGAACTACTCCACATGGACTTAATGGGTCCAACACAAGCTGAGAGCCTTGGTGGGAAGAAATATATTATGGTCATTGTGGATGATTTTTCAAGATTTACCTGGACCATACCATTAAGAGAAAAATTTGAAGCTTTTGATCTTGCCAAGAAGCTGTTCCAGAGATTAAAAATAGAGAAGGACCTTTCTATCTCTAGAGTTCGTAGTGATCATGGTAAGGAATTTGAAAATTTTAATTTCTCTTCTTTTTGTGATGAACAGGGTATACATCAAGAGTTTTCTGCTCTAATTACACCTCAATAAAATGGAGTAGTAGAAAGAAAAAATATAGCAATTCAAGAGATGGCTTGGACCATGCTGAGCAGCAAAAAGATGGCTTTATATTTTTGGGGAGATGCTGTCAACACAACAGGTTATACTCTAAACCGAGTGGTTCTTAGGCCAGATACAAGACACACCCCTACGAGTTGTGGAAAGACAAAAGGTCCACTGTCAAGCATTTTAAAGTCTTCGGGAGTCGATGCTACATCTTGCATGACCGAGAAAATTCACATAAATTTGATAGCAAGAGTGATGAAGGGATATTTCTTAGATATTCCTCAAATAGCAATGCATATAGAGTCTATAACCTTGTACAAAAATTGTGATGGAATCAATTAATGTCGTTATAGATCATGACTTAGTCGAAACTATAAAAAGAGAATTTGAAAACATGAGTGAGTTAGTTCGAGGCACGAAAGAAAAGTCTGAAAAACAAAGTGATGTAGGCCGTGTAGAGGAAACTCCTCCAAATTCTTCTCCTTCACGGGACAATGAGCCATCATCAAGAATTAATCATAATCACCCAAAAGAAAACATTCTTGGTGAGCTAGATGTAGGAATGAGACTTAGAAAAAGAGTACTAAATCTAGTTTTTTTTTTTTTTTTTGTGCCATTTTTCGTAGGTAGAACCCAAGAAGATTGAAGAAGCCTTAAGTGATGAAAGTTGGGTAAATGCCATGCATGAAGAACTTCATCAATTCACAAGAAATGAAGTATGGGAGTTGGTTCCCAGACATAAAAACTACAATATCATTGGAACCAAGTGGATTTTCAAGAACAGTCCTATGAGCATGGCACCATAGTTCGAAATAAAGCTAGACTCGTTGGACAAGGCTACACACAAGTAGAAGAGATTGATTTTGATGAAAATTTTGCTCCTGTTGCACGTTTGGAATATGTTTGCATATTGCTTGTTATAACTTGTCATTTAAATTTTAAATTGTATCGAATGGATGTTAAGAGTGCATTTTTAAATGGACTTTTACAAGAAGAAGTATATGTTGAGCAATCTAAAGGATCTTTATCTTGATCATGTGTACGGGTTGAAGAAGGCACTATATGGACTAAAGCAAGCACCATGAGCATGGTATGAAAGGTTGACAACTTATCTACTTGAGCATGGTTTCACTAGAGGACAAGCTGATAGAACTCTTTTCTTAAGAAAAACAGGTAAACAACTTCTCATTGCTCAAATCTATGTAGATGACACTGTGTTTGGTGCAACTCTTGACTCCGTTTCTTATAAGTTTGCTAATGAAATGAAATCTGATTTTGAAATGAGTATGATTGGTGAGCTGAATTTCTTCTTGGGCATTCAAGTTAAATAAACAAAAGAGGCAATTTTCATTTCTTAATCTAAGTATGCTAAAGATCTTGTTAAGAAGTTTGGAATGGAAGGAAAGACTCATGCTCGTACTCCTATGAGCACTTCAATAAAAATAGCATGGATCCCACAACTAAGAACATTGATCCTACATTTTACAGAAGTTTGATAGGGAGTTTGCTGTATATTACAGCAAGTAGACCCGATATTGCTTTTAGTGTTGGTGTGTGTGCTAGATTTCAAACTAATCCTAAGGAATCACATCTTACTACAGTAAAAAGAATCATTAAATATCTAACTGTTTCTGTAGATTATGGGATTTTGTATTCTAAAGATTCTAACTTGACTCTAGTTGGATATTCGGATGCTAATTGGGCTATGAATGCAGATGACAGAAAAAGCACATTAGGAGGTTGCTTTTATATAGGTGGAAATCTGGTTGCATGGATGAGTAAAAAGCAAAACTCCATCTTCTTATCTACTGTTAAAGCCGAGTACATTGCAGCAAGAAGATATTGTACACAACTTCTTTGGATGAAAAAGATGCTTGAGGACTATGGTTTCTCTCAAGATACTATGACAGTCTACTGTGATAATTCTAGTACAATTAGTATCTCAAAAAGTCTTGTTAAGCACTCTAGAACCAAGTATATAGACATTAGACATCATTTTATTCGAGACTTGGTAGAGTAAAAAATTGTGTCCCTAGAGCGTGTGGCTACTGAGCATCAATTGGTTGATTTATTTACAAAACCCTTAGATGGGTTAAGGTTTGAATATTTAAGAAAAGCCATTGGTGTGTGTGATATGCATTAAAATGTTTCACCATTTTCGTGCATTTAAATTTTTGGATTATTATATTTTTTTTTTGTAGTTTGTTTTTGGTTGAATTTCCTTTAGCATGTTTTCTCACAGATTTAATGGAATCAACATTGAGCAAGATGTAAGCTTAAGGTGTATGCCAAGTGGTTGAACATTCTGACCCTCACCATATTAGCCTTGTTTGGATTGAAGCATTTTGTCTTGGTTAAGCATCTCATCGTGGGGGTACTAATCTTATGGTCGAGCATTCAAAGGCCCTTGTCTATGCACTGTGAGGAACCTAACCCTACCTTCTAAGTGTTTATGATGGTCAATAGGAAGAGAGAAGTCTATTCCTTAAATTAACTAATACTAGTTGAACTGAGTACTAAAAGAAAAACATATTCTCTTGCCAAGCATAAAGGTGGATCCACATAGAAAAAGTCATGTGTTTCATTATTGTGGAAAAAGACAAACACTAAAAACAGATCACAACTATGAAGTTCTTATAGAAAAAATCATTGCTCTAGTTATTATGGAAAAAGATGAGCAATCCAACTATGGACATGACTAGAGCTCAAAGCACCTTGTGCTTGGAGAAGATATTTTTTCAAGTATCTAGGCTTAGTATGAAGTTTGACTTTTAAGGAAAAAGATCATCCCAGAGGAGAATCTCAAAAGAAAATAAAAAATAAAATAAAATAGGGGAAGAAGAAAATAAAAACCTCACTCACACACTCACATGACCTTTGTTTGTTCAACTAATGAGGTACAAGATACCATGGTGATGGCTACAGCTGAGAAAGTGCATCTCCTGTATGGGTGAATAGTGTGAGTAGAATGATGTTTGGCATTGTGCTAAACTAGAGGCCTAAACTTAGCTCAATGGAGTAAATTGTGTTTGTGAGCAAAACAATAATTACAGACAAAATTTCAATGTTTGGTTCTCTGTGTTTTGTTTGCTTTGTTTGTTTTGTTTGGTATTATGTGTCAATAAAAAAATAAAAAAATAATTTAATAATAATTTTAAAAAAATGGAAAAGAAAAATTATAGATATATACCCAATTTTTTTTTCTCATGAGTATTGAGTCCCAATGGGACTCTGGGAGGTATTGGAAAATTTGGCTAAGTCTCAGTAGGGATACGGTGTTGGGGGGGGGGGTTCTCTTGCATAGCACGGTCTCCCCTCATTCCCAATTCCCACTCCCCATGTCTCTCTTATGCTCTTTCGTGCCTTATCCCACTTTGAGTGTGCATTTTTCCACTATTTGAGCTCAAAATCAAAGTGGATTCCTCATCTATACTACTCCAATTCGAGGTAAGTGTCCCTTACAACCCTCAAGTATTTCTTCAAGTTCTAGAGCACGAGATTCCCAATTGGGAATTGCGAAATAGATGGGTTTGTTGAGTGTTTGTCATAATGATCTAAAGAGAATGGGGTATGAAACAATGGATTATCTGAGTTGGGATTGAGATTGAGCTGTATTCAGGAAGGATTTTGATTGTTTCCATGATTCTATCACTCAGTTTCGAAGATCTGCCCACCAAGTATTTGAGTTTTGCCTCAAACAAATATTCATTTGCAATGTTTTTTGGTTTTGCACTCATTCATCCTCATACATAATTTTAAACCCATTGCCTTGATTTCTCTATGCATAAAACATGAGTTGTGGGCCTCTTGGGTTTCATGGAACACATATCAAGCACGAAATTTTATTATTTATATTGCTTGCTTAATCTCCATCAAGTACATAGGTTTCCATGTGTGCCCAGTAAGTAACTTGTTCTCCTTATGGGTATAGTTGCATGATCCTACTAATGTGTTATGTGTGCTTGTGTGTTTCAGATGAGGTTCAAAGAAAAGCCAAAAGAAAGAAACTAGTTGAGCCCAACTCACCTGCCAGTGGAGCGAGTGAGAGGGAATCTCTTCCAGAGACGCCTCACACCGAGGAAAACATGGGTCACACGACAGAACCAATTAAACTGTAAACTGAACCCTCCACACCTGGTGCTTTCGAGCGCTTCGCTTCACCTGAAGCAAAAGCGTCATATAGAAGCATATTCTCTCACGGACCTGTGTTAGGACAGTGAGAGAGAGGTAAGCATCCATGACTTTCTCGATCCCTCCTTTGACATCATTAGTCATGTGTTTACTGAGCGACATTGAGAAAAACTCACACTTCCCTCACCCACGCCGTGGGTTGAGGTGGTGCGTGAGTTTTACTCCAACCTTGCCCATTTTAACATTGATGATCATAGCATCTCCTCCACTCTGTGGAGTGTTAAAATTGATAGCACCCTTGCCAAAATAAAAGAATTGTATGAACTTCCAGAAGTAGTGGACCTCAGATATCCCTACTGGGGAATGGGGTCCCCAATGAAGGTTGCCATGCGCAACCTAATTGCTGGGCCTCAAGGGTCAAAGTGGAATCCTCGGGTTCATAGGTTGCCCTTATGGCCAATAAGTCGACACACTGAACTTCCCTTAGATAGGAACCATTTTATGTTTGCTTTGGCTACGGGTGTCTCCATAGACTTTCCACGATGTGTGATTGATTTCATGGCTACGGGTGTCTCCATTGACTTTCCACGATGTGTGATTGATTTCATTCATCGTTCTCATGTGGAAAAAGAGTTGAGTCTCCCTTTTGGTGGTCTAATTACCAAGCTGGCTATGATAACCAAAGTCCCATTGAGACCAAATGATCCCACCATGAAAGTGCATGGATCCATTTCGGCTCTTACTATGATCAAGGCAAAAGCTATTCTGAACAATAAAAGACCACACACTAAGTCGGCCTCTTATCCCCCCGAGCCTACTGTACCCATTTTTAATGTGCTCGAACAAATCAATCTTTTATCTCAAAATATGATTCATTTGCTGAGAAATGGGAAGTCAGACATACCAAAATGGAGCAGCAGATAATAGCCCTACGCACAGATGGAATGCAGATTAGTAATAGATTAGTGTAGTTGTCCTTGGATGTGCAGCAGGTCATGGGGTGCGTTATGGATTCTAATGTTGAGTAGCAGCCCTTCGACACATTGTTGACAAAAAGGGGGAGAGATTAAGGGGGAGCAACAGAAGACTGAAGGGGAGCAACACCAGTACAACATTGTAGCTAATTTTTTCTTACTAATGATTAATTTCGTATTTCTTAAAATATGGTTTAATTCAGAGACAAGTCTAATTTCATTGTTTTCTTATATTTGGGGTAACTTGTAACCAAACAATGTAAGGTTTCAGGTGAATGTTTTAAGAATGAACTTCTAATATGAGTTAATAATGCCTTCACAAGATCTTGGTCTACTAGTTGTTTGTGTTTTAGGTATGTACTCTATTCATCAAACAAAGTTTTTGTCATCAATCCACCAAAGGGGGAGATTGTAAATGTAAAAGTGATTGGCTAGAATTAGATGACTAGGATGATAAAGATTTGTTTAACTTAGTAGTTTGTTGAGATTGGATGAATGTAAATATGTCATCTTTATCTAACTACATTTTATTTAAGTAGTTGTTATATAAGAGTTTAGATAAGTTAAGAGAGTGTGGATCCGAAGTTCAATGAGTCTGGAATTATCCAGTTGAATGAAAATTGTATCTGATGAGAAAACTCAGCGCCAGGTGTCAACAGACGCGTCAGCAAACTCGTTCCCAGCAGAGTCCTCCAGTCAGAAGATTCCTACTGCACTTGAAATTCCTAACAGACTCCATCTGTCAGCAGAGTCCTACTATCGATCAAATACTGGGTAGCATATTTAATTAAAGATTTCGGCTGAGGGATGGATCTTTTGATCAATTATTTTTCAGAGTGCTTGGAGATCGAAGAGAGATCCAAGAGGTTGAGTGTGAGAAAATTGTTGTGAAGAATTTTCTAGTGTTTTTCCCTTTCTCTCATTGTATGCGTACTTACTCCGTGTCGAACTTGAAGTGATCGATTTCAGCCACCGGAGTTCTAGGAGAGAAGTCAATAGTTTGAAGATCGCCATAGGTTCTGGCTGCTAGTGCGGTAGAAAACAAACAGGTTGTTTGTCTGGTCAACGTGAGATCTAAATATAGGAGTACTTGGGTAATTTCAATAACTTTTTATTATGCATGCATTATCATGGATAATTAATTTTTCGCTTGACTTTTTATTAGTCAACTAGCAATTGTGAACAAACCTTGCATTCATCAATCCTAGGGGTGGCCTCCAACTTTCAGGCCCAGTCGCCTTACTCTGGCCTTGTTGCCCTACTAAGAAAATGGGCTCTGATCGGCCCAATATCAACCCCTGTTTAATAATGTAAAAGAATAATTAAAAAATATAAATACTATAAAAAATAAGTTAAAAAGCTAAAATTTAAATACAATAACTAAATCAAACTACAAATTGCAAACCATAAATTTAAATTTAAAACTACAAATGGCAATAAATTTAAATTTACAGTACCAAAATATTGAATAATGTCATAGATTTCATTCAAATATGAAATAGCCACAAAGCCCCACATCAGTCTTGGACAGTCCATGCATTTGAGTCGATGATTCAATAGTGATTTTCAATTTTTCTGCATGAAGTTTTAACTTTTATTGATGAGATGTACTACTTTTTTTTTAGTCATTTAAATATAAACTTCTATACCATCAGCCAAGTGATATTATGAACTCACATCCACCTCGAACTTTGACGAGTTTTACATTATGGTAAGCATCCCACGGTGCGTCGGTCTCAGACTCTCAGTCATCCACAATTAGTTTGGGGTTTAAACTAAGTCTACAAAATCAAATAAATTATAAATTAAATAATGAAAACATAAAAATTATTTAAATAATTATTTAAAATCATAAAGTTACCTAATTAAAGCTAATAGATCTCAGCATAAATGGTAACTACTCCAATGGGCGTTGAACTTAACCAGTTCTGTGTGCAAACGAGGGCCTCGATGATGGTTGGAGACAATGAACTCTGATAAGCATCCAAGATACAACCTCCGGTGCTAAACGCCGACTCAGAGGCAACCTTAGTCATAGGAATGGCTAATACATCCCTGGCTATTCGGGAAAGGATTGGAAACTTGCCAGAATTCACCTTCCACCAAGTTAATACCTAGAATATATCACTAGGTGCCTTGATTTCTTCCATAAAGTAACACTCAACCTCAGACTTACACTGCATAACATTCCTCGATGCACAATTTTGATGATATCATCGTAACCGCAATAAATTTTGAACTTTGTACATTGGTGTCATCCCAGGAAGATGTCAAGCCGGTCGGGCAAGAGGAGCTACCACTTTCACTTGAAGACTAACCACTGTTATTGTAATGGCTATATATATCATCAATATCACATTTAAGCGATCTAATAATAAACTTTTCAGCGTCCTCATCATTGAGGACGTTCCTAATCCAATGCTCTACAATCATCAACTTATATCGGGGATCAAGGACCGAAGTCACAAATAATAGTCTATTTATCTTCTCCACATCTCCCCAATATTTATTATATTTGAATTTCAACCTCATAGCTATTACATTCAACAAACCCAGAATATAAGCACAAGTCTCTTGCAAGTGGTCATAAAGCCCCAAGAGCTCCTTGAAGTACATGTTCGTAGTAGAATATTTTGTCCCAAATATCTGCATAGTTATGTCGTAAAATAACTTCAAAAATTGAAAAAAATACCTGACATTGGCCCAATCAACTGAGTCCGGCGCATTGAGCCCCTTCTCCCCCCAACTGACTCCAGCAAAGCATACCTTTTGCACTACATCCAATATCATTTATGTAGAGTTCCATCGAGTCGGAACGTACAGTTGCAACCTATTGGAAGATGAAATCTCAAGTTGTTCGACCATTGTCTTAAACTGGCAGAGCCATTGGGGAGAAGCCCTCACATATCTCACTAGGTTTTGGACTTTAATGATGGATTCATCAACCTCCTTGAACCCCTCAGAAAGTACGAGGTTCATAATATGAGGACAACATCGAACATAAATAAACTGGTTCTCATGAATGATACCCTCATTTGCTATCGTGTTCCGTTTGAACCAATCAATGGCAATGTCATTCGCACTAGCATTGTCAACCATGATACAAAGTACTTTTCTAATCACTCAATCCTTTATACAGTCATCCATCTCCTTGCCAATGGATGCCCTTGTGATCAACAGTTTCTTTGAAGCTGATAACCCGCTTCTGCAGCATCCACTCACATCAATAAAGTGGGTTGTATTACACATGTAGCTCACATTCTGTATGGAGGTACATGTATCAGTCTTAAATGACACTCTCTAGCCAGTGGCGACAAACATTTCCTTCAACGCTGACTTCTCTTTGGCATGCCTCTTCAAACAGTCGCGCATCACAGTATACTATGAAGGCAAGGGAAATTGTGGCTCTAAAGTGTGCACAAATTTGCAGAAGTCTGCCTTGTCAACCGTGGTAAAAGGCATATCATCAGTGATGATCATCACCACAAGAACAACTCTCAACATCTTCTCACTGTATTGAGTGATTGATAGCTTCTTAATCTGCATGCTACCAGCCCTTTGTGTATTTTATACTGTTGGAATCCAGTAAGATGTGCTATTAATAATGACGAGTCTTGCTTCTTTGAATGACAACTGCAAAGTTACCCACAGTAATGGTACTCGACTACTTGCACAGGAGGTAGCTGCTCTAGATGAGGGTCTACGACCTGAAGTACCAGTTGATGACGCCAAGGGCTGTGCGTCATCCTCTTGTGGAGCATCAAGGTGAGAATGAGATGGTGTAGCATTCATAATTTGAGCAAATAATTTGAAACAACTAACAAACAATCGTCATTTTAAATGTTATCAGAATTATTTACAAATTGGAAACACATTGAAAAGGAAAAAACATATGTATCTAGTCATGTTTGTGGTTTTAAAAGTAAATAAAACAAAAATAAATAAATAAACGTCCACTCGAGCCACACTCGAGCGAACAATCTGTGTGATGCTCGCTCGAGTCACACTCGAGCGAAGGCTCGATCGAACAATCTGTGTGATGTCACTCAAGCCACACTTAAGGGAACAATCTGTTTGACGTTCGCGCAAAATCAATACATCTCAAAAATATTTTCAAAATCTTTTATAATGAAACATGGCCTTATTGGACGGAGTGTTCAATTTTCAGCTCATTTTGACTAGCCACAATTAGCATCTATTCAAGCCTTTTTGTTTTCCAAGTTTTTCCATGCCAGTTTCGTCCATATTTCACGCTCCTCATTGGCCTAGATTTAAAATCCCTAAAACCCTCATCTATTGTCATCCACAAGCCTATCATGCACCGCCATGTTCCCTTTCATCTTGTTTGATCGAAGAAGACATGCACCAGTACTTCCTTCTTCCTTTACCAATGGTGACTTTAATTCAATTATAGAACCGTACGTAATTCCTATATGGTTTGATCGAATATGGTTGTTTTTGTTGGCACTTTTAAACACCACACACTACACTTTTAATTTTAATTTTAATTTTAAAAATTCTTACACGTATTGAATTTTCTTTACACATCATCCATATACCAAATGTTTGGTAAGAGAAAATAAATAAATAAAAAATATAATATATAGTATGTGAAGATAATAAATAGAATTTTTCTTGATTCTGCATGCCTAGCTTCTCATGGAAAATTAATGTTTGGTTTGACTTTTAATTAATCAACTAGCAATTGTGAACAAACCTTGCATTCATCAATCCTAGTCTCACAGAAACAGTCACTTTGGACTAACCACAATCACTCTCTTATACAGTTTGCATCTGGTGGGTAAGATTCCATTAAAAGCTTTCCAAAGTAATTGTTTAACCTTGCATGTGCTTGTCAACTTCCAAACTTTCCTCCAAAGCCCCTCATCATGATCTCCATTTGAAGACTCCCCATTCTTTTGTTTCTTTTTAACAAGATCAACAAAATAAGCATTTTTCATAGAAAAGATCCCCTTGTCAGATAAACCCCAAATAATTTTATCATCCATCCCCTATCCCTGATAGGAATGCTGCAAATACAGTGGGCCTCCTCTTGTCTAAAAACATCATGAACATGCTCTTTTCTCCAAGTCTTACTCTCCTCATCTATCAGAACATCCCCTGTTGCATTTGGCTCCAAAATGGTAATAGGTGATTGAATCTGAAAGGTGGAAGGGATTGGCACCCATTTATCTTTCCATACTTTAACACTCTTTCCATTACCAACTCTCCAAACAAACTCAACCTTAACCAAATCCATAACAGGCCAAATGCTCCTCCAAATTTGAGATGGACAGTAGCCTAGTTTTGCATCCACATAGTGGCCTGTTGGAAAGTACTTCTCTTTATAAATTTGAGCCATCAATGAAGAAGGCTCTTGAATGATTCTCCACTCTTGTTTAGCAAGTAAAGCTCTGTTAAAACAGATTAGGTTATGAAATCCTAACCCTCCCATGCTTTTTTCTGTGCCAAGACTGTTCCAACACTTCCAATTAATTCCTTTACCACCCTTTTTATGGCTCCACCATAATTTAGCAATCATAGTTTCAATCTCTTTAAGTAACATCTTTGGAAACCGAAATACACTCATTGTATATGCTGGTATGGCCTGCAGCACACTTTTAATCAATATTTCCTTTCTTGCAATTGAGAGAAAGGTTGACTTCCAGCTATTTATCCTCCTTCAAATCTTTTCTTTAAGCCCTTGAAAAGTGTTATGCTTGGATTTTCCTACCACTGTAAGCAAACCCAAATATTTATGGTAGCTATCACAGATGACTCCTTCAACATGTTGTGATATACACTCTTTTGCAGCAGCTTTAGTATTTGAACTGAAAAGAATTGAAGTCTTATGTCTGTTCAGAGTCTGTCTCAAAGCAACTTCATACACTTTTAATAAATGGAGAATATAAAACCATTCCTCCTGCTTAGACCTACAAAAAATACACAATCCTAAGCAAATAAGAGGTGGTTGATCCTTATGCCTCCCCTTGATGCTGCCACTCCTTTAATGAGGCCCCTCAATTCAGCTTGTTGCAACAAAACACTTAAGTCCCTCAGCAAATCAAGAACAAGTAAGGGTATAGTGGATCCCCTTCACTTAACCCTTTTGAAGGCAAGATTACATCACCTAGAACTCCATTAACAATCACAGAGTAAGTGATAGATTTAACACAAGCCATGAGTAGCTTAATCCATTTTTTACCAAAACCCAACTTCTCAATCATAGTTTCCAAAAAATCTCATTCCACCCTGTTATAGGCATTAGGCATATCCAATTTGATAGCCATACTACTCTCCCTTCCCTTTTGTCTAAACTGTATATTATGGATAAGTTTATAAGAAACCATAATGTTGTCTGTAATTAATCTACCAGGGATGAAATCACATTGGTTCCAAGAGAGCATTTTTTACAACACTAGTTTAAGCCTATTAGCCAAAACCTTAGAAATAAGTTTATACCACACATTGCAAAGACTAATAGGTCTGTATTCATGAACTGTTTTGGGAGAATTATTAACCTTGGGAACCAAAGCAATGAGAATGTGATTCAAACCTCAAGGCATAATCCCCACTGCTGAGAAAATCAAGTACAGCATGGACCACATCAGAGCCAACAATTCCCCAATGATCCTAGAAAAACCATGCACTAAAACCATCTGGCCCTGGAGATTTAGAGGGAGACATTTGTTTTAAAGCTGCTTCAACATCTTCGCTTGTGAATTCTCTTTCCAACTATTCCCTCATGTCCAGAAAAATTCTATGATCTACTCCACTCAAACACTGTTGAATAGACCTGCTAGTGGGATTCGAGGTTTGAAAAACCTAAGAGAAATGAGTCCAAAACCCTACTGCAATCTCTTCCTTAGTCAATAGAATATTACCTTCCCCATCCACTACCTTTTTTATTAAATTATTTCTCCTTCTTTAATTAACACAAGCATGATAAAATTTAGAATTTATATCCCCTTGTGCGACCCAATGAGTTTAGCCTTTTGTTTCCATCCTACATCTTCCTGATCAAGTAAAAAATCCAACTTATTTTGTAACCTTTTGAGAACTCCCATATTATCAGCCCTCTCATCCCCGTATAAGTCATCGCTCATAAAAAAGGAAAAAACCTATATATGTCATTGCCCGCGCGCAGTCCCGCACCAAGAAAAAGTTACACTCCTCACACAAAGAAACCCCACTAGCTCCTATATATGTCCACCTAACCTTGGCATTAACAAAACCTCATGACCCAGAAAAGACCAGACCAAACAGGGTATTCACTAATTCTCTCTCTCTCTCTCTCTCTCTCTCTCTCTCTCATTATAGGAAAGGTTGAGTTGTCCCTGTCCAGGTGAGGTACTACTTGACATGATAACAATTTCATTTACATACAGAAAGATGCAACAAATAACCTACACAGAATATTTGATTGGTTTCTTTTTCCAATTTTAAGTCGATGATAGACGTACGGGCGACGATAGATATTATGTAGTACTGGTCCCTCTGAAAATCACCTGAAAAAACATTAAAAGGAAAACGGTGAGTTCTTTTCTTCAGAATGGCTGACAAATAAAAGAAAATAATATTTTCACATAAAGTTTTTAACGAAAATTTTTATAGAATTGTATTTTTTTTTAATTAATGATTAAGAACGTGTTTAAAAAATGTTTTAAAGTGTTTAAAAAATGATAAAAAAATAAAATTACCTTTCGGTCAGATCCTCTCTAAGAAACTTATGTGGCTGTAGCAGAGACCGACAAATAAATCCTATGCAGGATTCAGAGGATCCAGTAGGGTATAAAAGGTGGACCACCATCCCGTAACCAATGGGATCAATTCTCAGGTGATGTTGGGAATCGTGCTTCATGAGTGTGCATGTTTGTCTTTTTCCATTAATAATTAATACATAATTTTTATACCATTATCTAAATTTTTGTTTAATTTATTTAATCTTTTTTCTTTAATATGTTTAAATTCATCAAATAGTAATATTTTTTTTAGAGTATTGTACGTATAAAAGTAATTAACAGTTATGCGTATATCAATTCCCATGAGAATTGAATTGTGACGGCCATAAGCACTGGAAATAAGAATTTATATAAGGGATTTGCTTGTGCCAGTTGAAAACGTAGGCGCCAATGAAACATTGATCCTGCATTTATATCAGCTTATAAAACTTTTGTTAGCGAAATAGAAAAAACTAAAATGACTTGTTCTAATAAATTACTATGGTCTCATAACAAACAAAGAGTATGAAGATTGGTTGTATTATACTTTCATTATCTTCTAATAAATTACTTGCCGCTAATGATATGTACAGTCTTAAAAGTATGCAGTCTCTATTTATTTATTTTGAAAAAAAATATGGACTATTATTAAAAAAATACTTTTTTTATGTGGGTCTGAAATTTATCAATTTTTTTCAAATGAAGTACGTGGGGACTCCATACTCTAAGACTATACATATCAATTCTCAATATGTAAAATATGTAACAATAAGCAAGTATGCAATTACTTTGAAATTCTATTTTTTATTTAAAATAGCAAGATTACTTACAACCTTAAGTTTTACTTGAATACATCATTTGAGAATTCAACTTAGATTCACACGAACAAGGATACATGAAGAAAATAAGAGAGTGATTTTTCCTCGATTTTCTCTCTTTACAATTTGCTCTTTGGTTACTGGTATTTATCGTCGTGCCCCTCTTCGTTTAATGATCCTCCATTTTTTAGGGTTGGGAGATGAGAATGCTCGTTGGATTCCTGCAATTGTGGTCTTTCTTTTCCTTTACCAAATTTATTTTCTTGTTTACTTTAACATGATCGGACTTTGAAGATTCTTGCAGTGGTTGCTTTGCTTTTTTCTTCTGTCAAATTATTTTGCTTTCGAATTGTAGCACAAAAAAGTTTAGGATATGAACAGTTTGTAATGTTGGTATTATGCTTAATTTCCTCTATCCTGTCTTTAGCTAATATAAGTGTTGGAGATCCTAGATCTCTTTTTCTTTGTCAAAATGCATGGTGGAAATAATCTAAAGGCATTACGTTAAAAAGAATGATAACCTCCAAAGAACGACAACAATTTGTAATTGGTGTCAGGTCTAAGTGAGGGGAAGGGAGACTTGACAGTTCCTCCTCCGCCTTAGGGGGGAAAAGTGATGGATATATATGTATTGAGGTTTTTGTAGAGGGTGATTCCCCACCATGCTTATGTAGACGTGCATTACTGAGAGGGTGATTCTTTTGCCAAGTTTTACAAATACATGCATTTTTGTCTAAGAGTGTGTCTCCATGCCACGCACTAATGCATGCATTCACCCTAGCTTTTACTGCAGAATATTGTTCATTGCATATTCACGAGCATTGTTTCTCATTAGTGATCTTGTCATTGTTGCTTAACTTGCCTTTGGTTTCAGCATCGGAACCATATATTTTGACACAAAAATAGACCTAAGAGTAATATACAAGGAGGAAGAGCTGACTCAGCCCGAGCAATAGGCAAGTAGGCCTATTTTCTATTGTAGAACTTGTCTACCTATGAAAACTGTATTTATAAATATTATCCAGGGGACCAAGTTTGTTTAGTCGACCATATTTGGGGGTGTACGAACTAAATAGTTGGAGATGTGTATAATTAAACTCTTGGTACTATAATGTTTAGCCTTTAGACTAAACCTTTACTACTTTTCCGTTGCGAACCATATACCTTTACCTTACCTGTGTAGTTCTTTGCGACCGTTGCACACCTAACCTAATTCAAACATTGGGTGTTACCATGAGGCAGGCACCCTTGGCACCATGCATCCTCGCAAGGTCCTTTACCGAGGAACAGGATGCCACAAACAATGTACGTAATAATATAATGCACAGTTTCATGTTAAAAGGGCCGTGAACATCTGTAGTGTGCATGACGAGGAATCATCCTCTAAGTAAAACACATGTGTTCATAGTTATGGCACGAAATCACCCTTTGAGAAATCGCCCCATATATATATATATATATATATATATATATATATATATATCGTCGAGGAGAGGAATCACCATCTTCTCAAGCATGTAAAACTCATGATATCATATAAAATTATAACAAATAAAATCTCACACAAAAATGTTTCAAATCTTCCAATCTCACACAGAGACATTTCAAACCATCAGATCTCACCCAGAGATGTCTCAAATCATCAGTTCTCACACAGAGATGTTTCAAATCACCAAATCTCACACAAAGATATACAAGTTGCACCGGAGAACACATCAATTGGCTAACCAACTCAAAGACACCACACATGATACGCCCGGGGTATTCTCCTTCTTGTCTATCAAGTGAGGATAATGTGAAAATGTTCCACCCCAGTCATTAAGAGGCATTTTATTTCCCATATGACATTAGTAGAAATGTGTCGTAGAAATGGCTAGGGATTGTCTACCTATTCATGATGTTTGACACACGGTAAGACTCACACACAAACACACTCAACAGTAATAACTACATCACAAATTCGAGCCATTCAAATGTCTAGATCTTAAAATCACAAAGTGAAGATATTCAAATATTGCTCTTCCTCTTCTCTTCCTGTCGCACCCTTGAAGTCACTTGCTTTCTTTGAAGATTACAGCTTCAAAGAATATTCAACACTTAGTATCTTAGTGAGATTTTGGTTTTTACCTTAATCCATTTATAGCACAAAACTACCATATGTTCTTATGATGTACTTCTGACTCCAGGCATGCTTGAATAGAACCCATTTGGTCTCGGTTGTCCCATTACAAGATGATAGAGATAGATTGTCAGGTCAAGGCACGCACATCCTTATAGCTTGCCTTGCGTCCAATCCACAATCTCTCATTGGGTGAGGGCCTCCCATGTGGCACAAGATCATATCTCTAGGTTCAGACGGTATAGTCTACGGTGCTGTAGCCTTTTCTCTGCAGGCAAACTCTAGATGTGACCTTTCAGATGGAGTGTGGACTTCTACATATGACAATACTGCCTCTAAGAGTTTCTGTGTTATTCTGGAAAGCTTGTACATCTACTTGGGTCTTATCCTTGATCGTTGCTCACCATAGGTTCGTTCCCCGCCTTACAGTTCCAAGCTTCCTCACCTTCGTACGAATGACACATTTTTTTGAACTACGAGCCTCTTCAGCTCCTCATTCTTTCCATGGAAACTTGCTCGCTTGGCACGGGTGAAAATCCCTTTGTTACACCCTGTGCTTGCCAAGGTTTCTAGATGCACTTTGCAGACCACTTTTCCATTGGACTAGCTACACTTTGCATACTGCTTCTTTGCATTTTTTACCAAACAAATGATGGAAGATCATCTTTGCCTTCCCCTTGCCAAGGAAAGGCACTTTTCTTTGCCTTCTCTTTATTCTCGAAAGTTGGTATGTCCTCTTTCCCTATGTGCTCCTCACAGACTTATTCTACTCGGTCAACTGACTCAAAGACACAAAACAGGAAATGCCCGGAGAATCTCTCAACCCGTCTATCAACTTAGACTAATACGAAAGTGTTCCACCTCAATCATTACAAGGACCCTTACTCCTTTGTATGAAACTTGTGACAACATGTCGTAGGAATGGCATGAGGACTCCTCAACCCGTCCATGATGATTGATACACGACAAGACTCATGCACCCGAAAATCCACAACATCATCAATCTAAACCATTCAAACCTATCATCTCAAAATCACAGTGTAAATATAGGTCATAAACATAATGAAGAAGATGTATATTATTTTCATACGAAAAAAGAAAAAAGTTACAGATTATGCAAGGTCAAATCTAACAACATACCCACAACATTTATCCCACATTTTCAGTACTATTTTAGAAGCTAACCTCCCTCAATATTATTAAGAATATTACCGTAGTGCTGACGATGCTCGCTATGTTGCTTTCTTTGAATCCACTTGCTTTCTTTAAAGATTTCGGCTCAAAATAATCTCCAACGCTTACAATCTCAAAAATGAGATTTTTCCCTTTTCCAATCTCTTTTAAAGGGTGGGACAACCAGGTATCCTTCTAAAGTACTTCTATCCCCAAGCATGCCTGAATAAGATCCCTTTAGTCTCAACCATCCCTTTGCAGGATGATAGAGACAGATTGGTGGAACAAGTCATGCAAATTCATGTGGCTTGTCTTTAGTCTAGTTTGAAGTAAGGGTCTCTCACATGGCCTTGGACCATACCTCTAAGTTTAGATGATATGGCTTGCAGAGTTGAAATTTTTCTTTCGCAAACTCACTCCAGATGTGGTAAGGTCCAACATATCATGGGCTTAATTTTCCTCTCAGCCAAACCTTTTTACTCCCTTCATGGGTGATACCATGAGATACACCTAGTCACCCTCTTTGAAGGTCAACTCTCTCATTCTTACATCGACATAATTCTTTTGCCTACTTTGGGTCATGGCCAACCTTTCCCATATGAGCTTGACTTGGTCCTTCATCTCTTGTATGATCTCCAGCCTAATCATTGTGGCCTCCCTTACTTTGTCCTAATATAAATGCGATCTACATTTTCTCACATACAATGCCTCGTAAGGCACATTCTGAATTATTGCCTGGTAGCTATTGTTGTAGGCAAATTCGATGAGTGGGATGTGGTTCTCACATGGTCCTTTAAAGTCCAACACGCATGCTCTCAAAATGTCCTCCAATCTCTGGATTGTCCTTTCTGACTGTTTGTCGGCCTATGGATGGTATGCATTACTGAATCTTAGCTTAGTGTCCATCATTTATTGCAAACTTTTACAAAAATGAGACGTGAACCTTGGGTCTCGATCCGACTATGGTCTTGGGCACTTCGTCAAGTCTGACTATCTCCCTTATATATAATTGAGTCAGTTTACTAAAGGTGTTCGTGGTCGTAACGGGTAAGAAATGGGCACTCTTGGTTAGTCTATCTACGATCACCAAAATCTCATCCTTACCATTCGGGGTTTGGGATAATCCAACCACAAATTCCATAGCTCTGTCCTCCCACTTCCATTATGGAATGCGTAGGGGCTGTAAATTCTCGGTCAGTCTCTGATATTCAGCCTTTACTCTCATACACGTGGCACATTTCTCAAAGAAGTGGACGATATCTCATTTCATTCCTTCCCACCAGAAACCTTGTACCTCCAAGATGTACCAAGTATGGGGAGGAATGAACTTCGACTAGTACCCTTTCCAAAATTTTCAAATTAGTCGGAACTACTCTTTGCCCTTGATATAAAAGGTTCCATTCTCGGCCATACTAAAATGCAAAGGTCCTTTCCCTCTTCAAACTCTTTGTCAGATCTCTAGTAGCTTTTGATCCTTCCTCTGTTGACTTTTTAGCTTGTCGAAGTCACTCACTCTTAATTCCTGCATTGCGGTGAGAAGTTCTTGACCATACAAAAATGCAAAGGTCCTTTCCCTCTTTAGTCTCTTCGCCAGATCTCTAGTTGCTTTTGATCCTTCCTCTGCTGACTTTTTAGCTTGTCGAAGTCAATCACTCTTAATTCCTACATCGCAATGAGAAGTTCTTACCGCGGTGAGTCCTTCATCAATAGTTGCCTCGTTCCTTCAAGAAGTGAATCCACATTTGTGGAACCTCCTACATCCTTAGACCTAGACTTACGACTTAGTGCATCACCAACTAAATTAGCTTTTCCTAGGTGATACATTATCCAACACCAGTAGTCACTTATAGTCTCCAGAAATCTCCGTTGTCTCATGTTGAAGTTCTTCTGGGTGAACAGGTGCCTCAAACTCTCATTATTTGTGTACACTTCACATGCTTCTCCATACAAGTAATGTCCCCAAATTTTGAAGAAAAATACTATGGTTGCTAACTCCATATCATGAGCAGGACAGTCCTTCTCATGCACCTTCAATTACCTAGATGCATAAGCTACTACCCTCCCTTCTGGCATTAGAACACATCCTAATATGTACTTAGATGCGTCACTATATACCATGAATGGATTGTGAGGTTTAGGTAATGCTAGCATAGAGGTTGTGGTTAACCTTCACTTTAGTTCTTCAAAGTTTTACTCACACTTCTCGGTCCGAATGAATTTGGCATTCTTCCTAGTCAATGTGGTGAGAAAACTCAATAATTTGGAGAATTCTTTCATGAAACACCTGTAATAACTCGCTAAACCCAAGAAACTCCTAACCTTAAGTTCCGTGGTAAGATGCAGCCAATCCACGACCGCCTCAATCTTACTCAGGTCTACTGTAACTATTTCCCTAGATATCACATGACCAAGGAACTTAACTTCCCCTAACCAAAACTCGCCCTTGTTGAGTTTGGTCAACAACTAATGTTCCTTAAGCTTTCCTTGTACTAACCTTAGGTGATCCGCATGATCCTCAACATTCTTGGAGTACACTAACTGTAACAACTTGCTCCTTCTTTGTGATGTAAGCAAATTCCGAGTACAAAGGTGGGGAGAATGTAACATCTCGCTCCTTCTTTCTGACGTAAGCAAATTCTAAGGACATACATTATGTAACAGTCTGTCATTCTCTCTAGCGACTACGAGTCTCGTTATGCGTGTCAAATCTCGATGGCGTGTTTTAAAGATATTATGTGATTTCTAAAGTACTCCCAGTGTTTTAAATGCACTAAAAATATTTATATGAGGTATTTCCTGTGTTATTGAACTAAGCTTGATTTTAAACAAGACAATTATAATATTTTTAAAGAGTTCCAAAAATATTATAATTGTCGGAAATCATTTAAATATCATTTATTAAAATGATTTCAGTTATTTAAAATATTTTTAGATTTAAATTATGTTGAAAACTCTGATTAATTAAATGGTTTTATTCCTTTGAAGATATTAAATAAGACTTCATCATTTTATTAATGATAAAGGAATATTATTTTATAAACTAAAGTTTATTTTAAATAATATTCTATCTTACTTCCTCTCAGTGCTTTTAATTAAGTTAATGTTTACGCATTTTCAAATCAGTGTTTTAATCCTCCATGGTTAGATCGTTTTGTGGATCCCAAGATGAAGGGTTTGGATTAAATACTCAAGTCCTCTCACTTTTTCCCTCACTTTTCCCTTCCTTCTCTCTCTCTCTCCTCCCTCTCCCCCAGCGTACGCCACACACTTCTCTCCCTTTCACCAGTTCTCTCCTCAGCCCAGCTCAGCCCTGCCTGGTCTCAACTCCACCACCAACGGCCTCCTCTCACGACGATGTGCCCCCACCACCGAACCCAGCCTCCACCTCGCAGCCACCTTCCCCGTCACAAAACATAGCAACCCACGCATGGTTTCACAGTGCGCAACCCTTTCCACCACCATACGCGGCCATCGACCACCCCCACGAGCCCCCTCTGCCTTCCCCCTTCCTCCTCCCCTTTGCCCGAGGCCCATAGCCTCCCTCCCACGCACGGGCTCTCTCCCTCACGCGCACGGGTTTCTCCCCGTCCACTGTCGTACGTTGCCACCCCCGGCATCCAACTGCCATCTCAAGCTTCCTCTGGCCACCATTGGCCTACACAAACCACCCATAGCCCCGATCTACCTGTCACGCATGCCCACTCTCTCACGGGCTCTCCCTCACGCGCCTCCCTCTATTTTCCATGCCTTGTGGCACACGGGTTTCCCTTGGAAACCCATGGTTCCTCCGTACTCTGCCACCCCAGCCACCATGAGACCACCCTCAACCTCCCTTGGCCTCCCCTAGCCTAGCCTTAAGCCCAAACGCCACTTTATTTGGTGGACAGCCACCATACATGGTGGGTAGCCACCGTACGTAGTTTAGCAGCCACGTACCACCCTTTCAACTTCATCGACCGTGACAGTCAGCGAGCAACACACGGGTTATCCCGTCGATGGTATAACCCTCTCTCCCCTTTTTTTTTTGTTATATGTTAGTTGGTTGGTTGGTTAGGTTGTAGACTGTGCTATCAGTAATTGTGATGTGTCATGTAGTGAAGTGTTGGGCATTTTGTGTAGTAAAGTGTTGGGCATTCTGTGTAGTGAAGTGTTGGTCGTAGTTGGGAAGTGTGATGAGTAGTGTTGTAGACTATGCTGTAATGGTGGCGTGGCGTCGTGTGGATTGGGAAGAGAGTATGTACTCTCGTGGCGTAGTGTGGGATAAGGAGAGTATATGTAAAATATACCCCCTGGCGTAATGTGGAATGGGAGGAGTACACGTGGAGTGTACTATCCATGTAGTGGAGTGATGCACCATATGGCAGGTGTGCCATAGTGGTGATGTGTCGTAGTGTGGGTGAATGGAGTACACGTGGAGTGTACTCCATGAGGTAAAGAGACACACCGTCTAGCGTGTCGCAGAGATAAGGATGGTTGTGTGGTTAATGGGAGTAGAGCGTGATGAATAGTGTCAGAAATTATGGAACAGTTTCCCAAAGTAGTAATGGCGTGGCCTGTAGTTTGAGATGACCGGTGTCACCGTGTTTGACTTGTGGCTGAGAGTATGGGTGAAGTAGCAGAACAAGTGTATGAGTGCGCAATAGAAGCATGACTGGTGAATGTCACGAAGTGACATGGTTATTTGCAGTCGTGCTTGTGATGGGTGAGGAGTTAGTGTAGGAATGGCATGGCAGGAATGTGACGAGATGTCACGATGTGACAGGAGTATGTGAGGGACCGTACTCGTGATGAGTTAGGGGTTGGCATAGAAATGACGTAGTGGGATGTAAGGTGATGTGACACGGTCACGGTGTAGCTTGGGCGTAGTCTCGAGCTATATGACGTGACGTAAGGCATAGTTGTGAATAGAGTCTTGTCATGTTAAGTGTTGGGATGAACTGTCAAAAGGGACTGTTAGCATGAAAAGTCATGTTAGCCGGGTTAAGAGAAGGTTGGTATCGGAGTATGGCGTTTTTCCTTACGAGTATGTGATCAACGTGTTATATGTTGATCTTAAGTGATGAAGGGGTAAGGCACGTGCGTAATTTGGTGAGACATATGTACCGGACGCATTCACCATATATAATCGGTAATCTGTCCTAAGCATGGTTACACGGTGCTTAAGCCTCAGAGTTGGCTTAGAGCCGTGGGTATGGATGGGAATGAGAATTTAATGTGAGTTAAGATGCATGGAGGTAGTGAGAGATGTATTGTCTAGGATTGGGATGCATGATTCCGTCGGTCGGAATCATGCGTCGGAATGTGGTCAATATGAAGAGTAAGACGAAGGTCTTAGTGTCTTAATCCTAAGGTGAATCATGGGTTCACTTTAATGAATGAGCACTAAAGGCAAGACCTTGAGTTTGGAAGATGTAGTGACCGTAAGTAGATTTTGAAGGTTTTAGCATAGTAAAGGACGCGTAAGAGCACGGGATAGAAGGAGAGTGTTACAAGTGAAGTGTAGTTCTATTTCTAGTTTAAGTTGCTTAAGTATTAGATAAAGAATGACGTCAAGGTTATGTGTATGCATGTAGGTTGCCATATGACACACGCATGAACGGACTGCATGATATGAAAGTAGCATGAAGTCCAGGTAAGTATTACGTTCATACTCTTCTAGAGTTTTCTAAAAGACATGAAATGAAAATGAAATATTTTTCCTTTACGATGCTTTACGAAACTACACAAAAGATGTTTTACGAAAACATGCTTAGTATAAGGTATACGTATGTATGACCCTTCTTGGCAGCCTATTTTTACGCAACCAAAGTATTAATTGTATGCATGTGAGTAGATAATTATACGTTGTATCTATTGTACATTTTTTTCACAAAAAGAAATGTCCAGACTTGTGCCTCGAGCTTTAACTGATGTTGTGACCGACGTGAAGAAAGTGTTTTAAAAAGGTCCCTATGAACTAGTGTTGAAATGTCCCTATGAGCTGATGTTTTAAATGATGACATGAAAGATAATGTTTAAGCCCATGCTCTTAAATGAAGTTTTTTCATGAATGAACTGCTAAATGAAAAGGACTGAAAAGGAAAGGACTAGACTGAAATGAAAGGACTGAACTAAAAGAATGGACTGAATGAAATGAACGTTTAATGTATGAAAATACGTAACGGCCACATGAATTAATGAAAAAGGGTACCGAATGAATGGGCAGATTGCAATGTTCGGTAAGTAATATTGGTAGTGCACCTAGTGCTACCCCCTGACTGAAAAATGATTCCTAACCCGTGGCCACGGGTGGAGTCCGGGTCCAAAGGAAGACCGTTAACCCAATACATGGGGCGTAATAGTGTGTACCGGCCAATGTAAGTGATAAGAAAGAATGTGTATGAACGTATGAATGCATCACACTCTTAAAGAAATGAAAGCATTAACGGGAGAAACGTTTTACAAAAAGAAAGCTCATTTTTAAAGAAAACCCCTATCTAGTGTTTTCAAATGAATGCACGCATACATGTACGTATAGTATGTATGGTATGAAGAATGCATGAATGAAAACCTATGTTATTATATTTTAACTATATGAAGTAATGCTTACGAGTCATCGACTCATTTTAGTTTTTATGCATGCCCCTCCCCCAACAGGAACCGAATGAGAAGCACGCGTCAAGATGGACATGGCCCATGGGAAAAAGCACGGAAGTCTAGGCATGAGTGTTAAATGTATGAGAGGCCTTTTTATTGTTAAAATTGATGTTTTCTGTTGTAAGCCTCTTTTATTCTCAAAGCACATTTTATTTTATAACGTAGAGTCTTGCACCCTGGGTATGGAAGCAAAAAGTTTCAAATCGAACGGTAATTTTCGTCATCTTTTCTAAAATCATTTTATAAAAAGTTCCACCACAAGGACGAATGTTACACTAAGATATCATCTATGAACACCACTACAGACATATCCAAGAATGGTCTAAATACGCTATTCATGATGTCTATAAATGTTATTGGGGCATTAGCTAACCCAAATGGCATCACCGTAAACTCGAAATGGCCACACCTCATCTAAAATTAAGTATGTCACCTTCTTTAATCCTCAATTGGTGATAACTGAACCTAAGATCAATCTTAAAAAATGTTGCGGCTCCCTATAACTGATCAAACAAATCATTTATCCTTGGTAAGGGATACCTATTCTTTACGGTCACCTTATTTAACTCTTGATAATCAATGCAAATTCTAAAAATCTCATCTTTCTTCCTGACAAATAGTATCGATGCTCCCCATGGTGATATACTCGGCCTAACAAATCCTTTAGTCAATAATTCATGTAATTGACCATTCAGTTCATTTAGCTGTGTTGGGGTCGTCCTATAAGTTGTCTTATGTACTAGAATTATTTCGAGTTATAATTCAATCGAAAACTCAATTTTCTTAGGAGGGGTAAATTTTGGTAACTCTCCAAATATTGCTGGAAACTTGTCTACCACAAGTATTCCTTGCACCTTCCAAGACTCTTTCAACTTAGGCACTAAGTTCACTAAATAAGCTTCGGGTCCACTCGCCAATTCCTTTTTTGACTGCAGTGAGGTAATTATTATTGGCATTGATCGTAACTTGCTGCCTCGAAACACTCTATCTTCCATTCCAGGCATTTAGAATGTTATTGTATGTTGTCTACAGTCAATACTCGCGAAATGCCTAAACAACCAATTCATGCTAGAATAATATCGAAACCTAATAAGTTGAACGCTATCAGGTTTACCTTTATGATGACTTCACCTATTTCTAAGGAACAATCTACAACCATCTTGGTGCAGAATATTGCTTCTTTATCTGGTAGTGCAACGAAAATCCTCTATTGCATTAGTGGATACGAATGACTGGGACGCACCTAAGTCAAACAAGGTACTCGCGCAATACTAAAACAGTCATGAAAGTTCTCTAGCCTGTGAACGTTCTCCATTTTTGGTAGTCATGACAGCCAGCGAATTACGATGCTTTGTTCCATGATAGAGGCTACATGTTCCAAATTTTGAAAATCCTTAATCTCCAAACAAGCCACTTGTATCCTTGTATGCATCTGCAATCCATCCTAGAATCGCTCCATTCGCATACTCTCCATAGAGATAAGGTGATGGGTAAACCTTCCCAACTCCATGCATTTAGCAGTATATTGTCCTACCATCTTGCTGCCCTAGACCAAATTAGCAATGTCTTTCAACTTCTACTATCTTACGATGGCGAGAAAGTATTGGCCATCAGACTCCTTGAATCTTTCCCACGAAATCATTCTCATGGATCCTAGCACCATTGCAGCAGATTGTTCATGTATAGTACCTTCTGATTTCGGTGCATCCACACACTTTGAAAGTTCTCTCGATATCCATAATCCATCTCTCCACCTTCATAGGTCCTTCATTACCTTATAATCCTGGGTAACGGTAGGCCAAAAATCACTCGTAAGTGCACCCTCGTTGTTCTTCCCTAGGGTTATTGACTTGTTGTATCTACATCTAACTTTTTGTAGAGTTCATGTTACTGCTGCATCACATTCGTGATATGATTAAGCGCCCTCGCTAATTCACCTCTCTCCCATCACATGGTTACCCGTAAGTCGCTCATCACGGTGAACTCTAAGTGCCACCATACTCAAGTCCTGCCACACAACCCATAACACCGTGGTGCCAAGGGTGCTAGCTGATTAGCAACACCCCCTATTTAGATTGGGAATAGGCGTTCAATTTTCACAAGGAACTGTATGTGTAAGCAAAATGGGCCTGTACGCTTAAATCAAAATTGCATAAGGAAATGTTTAGTTAGAGACTAAATGCTAGTTGTACTAGAGGTCTAAACCATAATAGCATCATTCATTAACACAAATATCCATATGTCACTTTCACTTTCCAAATAATATTACATAGTACCATCCATTCATTTCCTACGCTCAGGTACAACAGACTAAACATGATTCATGGTCTGACTAAATAGTGCACCTTCCAAAAGTAACAAATAATTATTAATAGAGATAGGTTTCCGTTACGGTTCGATCCTTCTTCCTCGAGGTCCTGTCCTGGGGCTACCTCTGCATCAAAGTCTACTATTCTGATAAATAAAACCATAAGTAGGTTAAATAGCTATGAAAAAACTGATAATGAGAGATAATACATGTGAAATTGTAATACTTAGTTTCATGTAAAATATCTGTGAACACATATATTTGTGCGTGGTGAGGAATGACCCTCTAGGCAAAAACACATGCATTCATAGTTATGGCGAAGAGCTATCATCTGAATAAAACATGAGTATATAAGTATGACGAGGAATCATCCTATAAGGAATTACCCTTTGTGCATCTCAAGTATACATATTTATCAAAAAGGCAAAGAACCACCCCTCTTCTCAAGCACGTAAAAGTCATCATATCTCATCATATAAATCCCACAATCAATCATTTCACCGTTCGACTCGGGGACACACTCCTACCCGGCCAATGTGCAAGCTGACTCGCTTGTTTCAAATCATCTATCACACACATCCAGATGTACTGGATTGGCACATCTAGCTTACTTGCCTGTGTCAACCGACTCTAAGACACTAGTGCCACCTTTAAATTACCTCCCAAGTGCAGAAAGTGTCTTACTTGTGTATAATGAGAGTCCCAAGGTCGATTTCACAGGGATTAACGTAGATTCAGTGCTATGCAATTGTTTATTGGAATAACATGAAGCAAGAAGGTGAGATATGTGATGTGTAACTATCTTATGGTCACTGGGCAACTTTGTAAGCCAAATTGTTCATACCAGAAGACTCAAGAGGTTGCAAATAGTTTTTGCTTCTTTTCTGAGAATCCTAGATGCGAATGAGATGGATTGGATGCACACTAAAATTAATAAAAAGAACTAAAGAAACTGAATTCTCTGTAATGATAAAGATGGACAAATTCAAAACTCAAGACCAATGTTCTGAAAAGCTTTTAGAAAAAAATAAATACCTAGGCTTCGGTTTACCTTTATACAGAGGGATTCTAGGGAGTTTTGCATTCCTTAATTACTTTCAAATGCAATTTCAGTCTTGATAAAAGCATTTGGATAATGTATATGATTATAACTCTCTCTAACAACACATTTACTGAATAATCTCAACAAATTTCACATCAAACTGGTAATCAACATACAACTCGGGTTAGGGTCTGCATCCCTTAAGCATCCACCGTGCCTTCAATCAACGATGGATCAAAGAAGACACAGAGAAACCCTAATCCCGATGTCTGTAAGAATGACGAAGATTCATGGAGAATACAAATTAAAACTAAGAAGAAATCAAAACTCCCACTCAAAACCCTATTGCCCAAAGGTTCCCCTTGACCTAGGTCACGAAATTACTCTTCCATCATGTATGAAAACAAGCTATTATGTAAATAAAAAGACTGATCCATAATCCAGAGAAAGGGAAAAACAAAAAAAAAACCCTAAAATTAGAAGCTGAACTTTCAAAGTGATTTTCAGACTCTGCCAAAAAACCCACATCCCCTTCTCGCGCTTCCCTTGGCCCCTTTTAAGCTCTCCTTCCTCATCCTCTCCAGTGCTTCTGCTGGGTTCTCTCTCTAGATTGTTGCTCTCTCGAATTCCATGCAGTTCTAAGGTGCGAAGCCTAAGATGCAAAGCTGCAAGGGTTAGCTCCTCGCAACCCTTCCACATTGTGCTGCTCACCTAGTTGGATTAGCTGCACTTTGCAGGCCACCGCTACCTCATTTTCCATCTTTCCAAGGAAAGACTCTCTTCTTTTCCTTCCACTTGCCCTTGGAAAGTGGTCTATCCCCTTGCACTGGCGCGATCCTCAAAAGATGATAAGTGGGGAAAAGGCTCGATGTTCTATTCTCTGACTAAGCTGGATCTCTATTTCCATTACTACTATAAAGTCTCCATCTATATCAAAAGTTACGATGGGACTACCATGGTGGCTTTTTGAAAAATCTCAATAAGCGAAACTAAGACAAAATTCAAAGATGGATTCCGGTGGAAACAAATATATGCAAGTAGATGATGCAAGAAAAGGTTTTACTTGACATACATACTTAACCAATTAAAGATATCCGAACAATAGTCACTTCACGCAAAAGTTTACTGCATAACAAAACTCAAACTACTTTACATAGTTTCCGTGCAAATTGAAAACATACTCAAAATCCAATTTTTAGAACATTCATTTTATTAATGTGTGCACCATGGTCTCTGCTAAATGGGCCACCCACACATCCCAGCTCTCTTTGCCACATCATGGGTAACAACCGTGCATGCTACTTCATTCTGAGCGACGCTTGGCTTTGCACCCCATCCTTCACCACAGAGTCCTCAAACCTTCGCCATTAGAGAGCTCACATCTTCAACTCGAGAGCATTGCCATCTCACCCGTGGAGCCAACAACATTTTAGAATCTTCTTACATCCTAAAAAAGTCCAAACAAAGAGGAAACAAGGCTCAAACTCCATACATCCCAGACTATCCCATGGACTACATGATCTAGCAACAATTTTTTTTTTCCTAACAAAATTTGCAACCCTAATTTGGCAACCAACCCCATGCAAAACCTCAAACCCAAACTTCTATGGCTCAATCAAGCAAACAACACACCTAAAGAATCGAGATGTCATAGAAAATCATAGACGAGTACAACAACAATTTACAACAGATCACGAAATAGAGGCAACCCAAGTTTGCATTTAAACAACAATCTATTTTTTCAATCATACAACATAGGCATAGGACCAAAACCAAAGAACAACAAACCATTTCACAAACCATGTAATAGAGGCACAAGAGTGAGAATATGGATAGTAAACGAGAAAAATTTTCCAATTCTGTCTCACCCATTTTTGAACTCATTTAGAGAGTCACTTACCTCCATGCGGTGGGGGAAATTTTTGGATGACTAGTGCTAGGAGCTTAATGTTGGTTGCTACTCGTAGCTATTTCCATCAGCTGAGGGGAAAGGATTTCTAGAGCTTGAGAGTGATGGGTGCTTCAAGCAGAGAAGGAATATATATATATATATATATACATAGAGAGAGAGAGAGAGAGACCTTGAGTGGTTGTGAGGCTATTTTCAACAATAGAGGGTTGTCGGAAAATGCTATGCAGCTTCAATTCAAATAATGGACTGAAGGGCCCAAGTGGGTGAGGGTTTTCGGCACCAAGAGTGAGAATGGTTGGGGGTAGATTTTGGTGTAGAGCTGGCCGATGGCTTGAGCAAGGGGAAGATTGTGAGAGAAGGGGAGATAGAGAGAGAAAGGAAGAGATAAAGAGGGAAGGTGAAAGCCAGAGAGAGACAGAGACAGAGACAGAGATCAAGACAAAGAGATAGAGAGAGAAGTCATCGTTATCGGTGCTGGGACAAGCGGATGGAGAGGCCCAACTATTGGGTTTGAGAGCCAGAAGGGACGGATAGATGGAGAGGCGCGACTATTGGGTTTGAGATTTTGTTTTAACCCAAAATGGGTATGACTTTCGAGATACATAGGGGAGATTGAGGGAAAGAAAAGGGAGGAAAAGGAAAGAGAATGGAAAGAGGAGAAGAGAGGGTCTCGATTTCACAGAGGGTGAGGTGATAGAGATGAGGGCACTAAGGTTTCATTTATAGGACGGAGATTGTCTTCACAAGCTGAACTAACGTGGCTCTAGGTTGGTGGAATTGATTAGTGGACAGGGGTGACAATGTGAGGGCACCGCCATTGCAAGGGGGTTTACCATCAATGGAGTTGAGTGGAAAGAAAGATGAGGGACACTTCATTGGTAAGGCAAAGAAAATAGTTATACGTGCCGTAATGCCATGTGGAAGACCCTCATTCAAGGAAGGTTTAAGGAGTTAGTAGGCCGCAACGAGGTGCGAACCATGCCTTTGCCATCTGTCTCTGTCATCCTGCAATATGATTGTCGAGGCTAAAAAACTCCTACCCAAGGTTACCTGGAGTTAGAAGTGTGTCAGAAGGGTGTCTGGCAGTCTTGCCCTATAAAGGGGATTGAGACATGAGATGAAATCTCTCTTTTAAGATCTTAAACACTTGATATCTCGTGGACTTGGATTCTTCAGAGGAAGCAAGGAAGGAGCAGCGTAGCAAAGTAGCGAACCCAATGTTGTGAAGTAGGTTAGCTTCTAAGATAGTATTGGGGAATGTGGGATGAATGTTGTATATAAGAGGCATTTGCATATTCTATAACTTTCCCCTTTTTGAGAATGAATAAATCTAGTTTTATCATTATATTTATCTTATGTTCACTTCCTTTTTTTCGAGACTTGAATGTGTTTGCTATTTTTTCCCTAATTAATGATCTCGGTGTGAATATCTATATCTCTATGTGAGTAACTATACCATGCATAAATAATCATGAGACGAGTCGGAGTTCCACGAACAATTTCTGCGAAATGTCGCCACAAGCTTCATGCGGATAGAGGGAGTCCTCGTGAATGATTGGGGTGGGGCGGTATCATAGTTGGCCACACCTAATAGTCAAGATGTAGAATCTCTCGGTGTATCACGTATTGGTGTCTTTAAGTCAATTGGCTTGGTAGACGTTTCCCCAGTGCAACGTGTTATCTTTATGTGAGAATTGACCTGTGTTGGGGTCTAGGCGAGCTGACTTGCACAATTCTGCTCAGGTAGAAGGGATTTTCTTGATTTTGAATAGAGGGGTGGCTCATCCCCTGTTTGCCCATCAGGCGACGTATATCTGTATGACGAATATCTATGAGATGAGTATCTGTGTGATGGAGATTGTGCCTTTGGAACCAATATGATTTTATAGACTTGATCTACTGGAGAGAAGGGTAATTCTTCGCCTAAATAGTACTTATGCTTTAAAATATATTGCGTAAAAGGGTAATTTCTCGGAGGGTGATTACTTGTATATATATATATATATATATATGTTTCACTAAGAGGGTGGTTCATCGTCATGTTTACAAAGCCATGTGCTTATGCTAGAGAGGGTGATTCCTTGCCAAGCGTATGTACATCTCATTTCACTATTTACGTAAAACTGTTCATTGCATCTTCAGGAGCATTATCTCTCATCAGCAGCTTTTTTCATAGCTGCTTAACCTACCTTTGAGTTCATCCTCGAAACCATAGAGTTTGACACAGAGTTAGAACCAAGAGCAATTCCTGAGGGAGAAGAGCAAATCCCACTCGAACCTTGAGGATGGATGCTTGTCTCTATTGTAGGAGCCATGCATCATTTTGAGTTGTACTTAATACTTTCTAAAGGGCGACCACTTGTATTCAATCTGCTGCCTGTTAGGTGATGAACAAACTATTTGAGGTGTATGTTACTCTGTTAATATATATGGAGAATGACAATAATTATTTTTATGATATGTTTTAGACTTCTGGTACTTCAAGGTCTTAGTTCACCGACTAAACCTCTTTTTTTCTGTTGCGATTTTACATATGTATCCAAAACGTGCATGTCCATCTGGACGAGACATGCCTAACCCGACCAAACCCTAGGTGTTGACCGTTTGGTTGGCACCCTTGGCACCATGAAATCTCGCCAAGACCTTTATCAAGGGATGGGGGGCGACACAAATTGTGAAGCAAGGGTTCAACCCAAGGGATGAAATGTTGGTATGAGGGAGAAGCTGTTAGGGAGGGGGAGAGAAGATGAGGGAAATGCTTTTAGAGTTTTAAGGGACATAAGGGTTTGGCTTTGGGTCCAGTCAAGATTGGGCTTAGGTCAAAACATTTTTAGGCGTGGGTTTCCTAATGGGCGACAAGACAAACATTGAAGCCAGAAAGAGAAAAGCAATGAGGAGAAGCAAACAAAGAAAAGGAAGAGGGGACGACAATAAGCAAAGGCTGGCTTCATCTTCTCAAACTTCACCTCCTTCTATTTTTCCCCTTTCTCCTTGCAACAAAGAGCGAAAATGGAAGGTGAGAATTTGTATTTTTATATACATTATAGTTGATTTTACCCCAGACCTTATGGATGAAGGCTGTAGGCCACATGAGTACTTCGTGCTTCATTTATTTTCTACAATTTCTTTATTTTATCAAGTCAGGATTACTCATGATCTCCAAAATCGACACCATCAATAAATAATCTGATCAATTGTCGAATAATATTGATTCGATGGAAGTAAAATTACTCCACCAATAGCCAATCACCACTGTAGACCCTTAGACATCAGTCGAATAAAAATGCTGAGAGGGTCGCTTATATAGAAGAAACTACTCTATCCAAAAACAAAATGAAATGTAAGAGCATAGTGGTAAAGTGTAAAGAACAAATGTATTGGGCAAACTAACAATCCCAGACACAGAATATTGAAGAAAAATCGTTTTACTAAGGTTGGAATTTTTGGAATTTTGGAACAGTAAGCAGACTGAGACACCATATATAATAAATATTTTGTTTCGGCTCGAATTTTAAATAATTTTATCATGTTTTAGCCGAATTTTGAAATTCTGGTATAGAAAAATTCTACTTTTGATCTCTTACATCACATATCAATACGTGATTTATTATTTTTATTTTTTTATTTAAATATATATTGATATATAAATATATATAAATAAAAGAATATAAATAATAAATCATATACTAACATATGATAGGAAGATGATCATTATTAATAGTATTTATCGCCGGCCTAAATCTGTATTTCGGTTCGAAACATAATGTAATAGCACTTCTAATAATTACCATAAAAGTTCTACAGCTTGTAATTTCACTTTTTTATACAATTGATTTGTTGCTCACGTCTCTTCTTTTGGGAAATGACAACTGGGACCAGCCTGGATTTACTGTGATATATAAATATCTTCGGTGCGTTTCTTCGATTCACTTATGGTTGATTTCCTTGGTAAAATCAAGTTATTTTATCTTATATCATTTCATATAATTATTATAGTTTTTTTAAATTTTTATATAAAATATAATAAACACAATTCATTTTTATAATATTAACAAGAGAGAGTATGTATACAATTATTAAAGAAAGAAAGAAAAAAAAAAAAACCAGGATATTGTGATTGCATGTTACATGAAGTGAAAGGAAGAACTAAGATCGTATCCATAGAATTAAAAGTCACCATCTTATAATCTTATTTTACATCATACTAATAGATAATTTGAAGTTTATACATATTATATATATATAAAATATAAATTTGAAACGGTACAAAAATACGTACTTGTATTAAAATATTTCATTCCGATACTTAGATCGAAATAATTAATTAAAACAAAATTCAAAACTTTGGTGGAAAGGGTTCGTGTTGGTCCCAAAAGAGGAAAATTAAACCATTCCGAGTAGAGGATGAACATTGATCAGCTCTCGAGTCTTGACTCACTCCCACCCATTCTGAGTGTTTAAAACACCCACCCAAGAAAGAAAGTATTCTTCTACTTTAGTGCTAACCTCTCTATTTCCTTTTGTGTTTATAACGTCTGGCGGACTGAAGTTGTATAGCTCTAGTGGGATTCATTATGTACCTCTCCCTCTCAGCTGCTTCTTCCTATAAATTCATACCTCACTTCCAGTTCTATCTCACATCATCCAGTCCTTTTCCCCTTCTCTCTCTCCCTCTCTCTCTCTCTCTGATCCATTTTCTTTTTCAGCCAAATCAAGAGGTGGGTTTTGCTCAAGTTCCAGTCTTTCTAGGTCAAGACTAAATATTCCTCTGTTTCATCCTCTGTTTTGTCATTTAACATACCATAGAGTGAAGTAAACCATGTCTTTGAGTGGTGCTAATTCGTACGGCTTGAGTTTCGTCCAGGTTCTTACCAACAATTCCCACTATAGCAAAGAAAAAGACACCGAAAATGATAAAGTATACGTACACCCTCAAGTTAGGCGCTCATCCTTGAGGCTAAGCGAAGAAAGCCTTCGAATGTGCACCGAAAGCTTGGGCAGCGAGACAGGTAGTGCTTGCAATGAAAGCGACATCGATGAAATTGATTTGTTTTCAGTAGTTAGCGAGAATGGTCAGTCGAAGAAGGCCTCGAAATTGCATGGATTTCGGGTGTCTAAGAAGTTGAATCATCCCTGGAGTTTTCCACCACCCTTGAAATCCATTAGTAGCTCGAGTGGTGTACGAGTTAAATCTCACCGTGAAGGAGGTAGGCTTGTTCTGAAAGCTTTTACAGTCCCTTCTTGTCGTGGCCTGTTTCATTCTGAGCGTGGGGATGGAAGGCTTAGGATTCGGATGGTTCAAGGTGAAGGAATTGGTGAGGATGGCGATGAGGAAGTTGCTCAAGAAGCAGAACCAGAACCTGAAACAGAAGATGCTGAAGAAGAAATGGAAGAAGCAGAAGTTGGGGAAGATAGAGATATTGGTGATGAGAAGATGTACTGCTGTGAGGACGAAGAGAGAAGTGGAATTACTGTGGGTTTTGGGCCTGAAACGGCTATAGGGAGACTTCCCAGGCCGAGCAGGTGCATGGAAGGTGGGAGTGGGAACAAAGCTTTACTGTATTTGGAGCCATTCTGGAAGGCTGCTTATAAGCTCTCTGTCTGAAAGAGATAACTATAATCTTTCTTTTAGGGTACCATGTTTTTAGCTCAATTGTCATAGCACTTTTGATTTCTCGTGCATTAGGTTACTCAGAATAAGTTAATGCTACCAGTTATCTTTAAAATAAAATGTTCCAGAAACACAATTATTAACTTAAATTTGAATAACCTACGTTTTGACGTAAGATTCATTGTACTCTCTGACCAAGAAGGACAAAGCAAAAGAAAGAAGGGACGTTTGACAACCTATAACCAAGTTCGAGTAGAAGATATCTAGCTAGGTGGCATAACTACCCATTGCCTCTATTTATTTGTGCCTAAGAGCACCTCTTTTTGGTTTTCAAACCGACTACCACACCTACAGAGCTCGCTTTGCCTGAAACATAAACGTTAATAACTTCTAAAGCATCCGAGACCATCATTTGTAAGCTGAACTTCAAAGTCTGCCGTGCATGGTATCAAATTATAGCTAGAGATAAGCAGGATTATAGTGCAGATCAATGCTTCCGGGGACTGTTTGGTTTCAGCAATATTGTAAAGGTTAGCGACCGCAATGACTTTTTGATTGATACACACTTTTGAGTGTCATGCCCACGAGAAGTATTTTTTTGTAAGCCAAGGGCAAAAGTGTGCACAATCGGGAATACGAACGCATTGGTAACTATCAGGCGTAGGGCCCAAGTGAGCAACATGCTGCACTGACATCATAACCTAATATCATCTTCCATGTGCTCGCTTTTCCATTTCTCAGATCCTTACGTGCATGGTTTCAACAGCTAATTATGCAGTATTAACCCTTCTGATCCATATTCAAGTAGCATAAAGAAAAGTGCACTTTCTAATTTTTTTTTTTTTCCCTTTTATTACAACACTAGTTTTTTTATTAAAATTTAGGGTATTAAGAGGGTGAGGTTAATGGAATACGAGCGAGAAGCTAGGAAGTTAAAATGGTTGGTAACGTTACGTAGTGCAAGTAATGATGCCATGAGATGAGGGTGGGTAACATTACCAAAATGGGAAGGGCAGTGTCCAATCGTGGGGTTTGGGTGTCCATACATGACCCTATTTCTGGGTAAGGTTTTGATGGACATGATGAAATTGTCTACAACAGAGCCAGCATTTTGCTCCGAACAGAGCCATCTTATTTGACAATATGTTCCTTTTAAGCAACCACTCCTTTTACCATATCTTGGGTGATCTCCTTTTTACCATATCCGGTGACACTACTCTTTCTCGCACTCAATTATCCCTCTCCCCAATTTTGGAACCAAAAAAAAAAAAAAACTATTTCCACCAAAATCCAACCCCATCCCCAATTGTCATTGGTGGTTCCACCATGCTAATTTCGCCATCTTTTTTCCCTTTCTAAAGCTAGAATATCTTAAATCTATTCTCCTTTCTTCTCTTGCATGCGTCGCGCGCTCTGTCAAAATTGCCGTTTGTCGATCTCCAAATATGACTTTCAAACACAACCCTCCATGTTGCTTCTAAACCCTTGAGGCCATGTTTTGTTTTAGAAAATTCATCCAATAAACTTAAAAATTTATATTAAAACATTTCTCACGAATATATACTATCTATCCACTTTCACAAACCTCACACTACATAACTGATTATTTTTTATTTTATGAAAAAAAGTATTTAAAACTTTCTTTGTCCAACAACCAAGTAAATATAATACATCTCAAAAATATTTTCAAACGTTCTCAAAATCTTTTATAACCAAACATGGCGATCGGAGTGTTCAATTTTCAGCTCATTTTGACTAGCCACAATTAGCATGTGTTCAAGCCTTTCTGTTTTCCAAGTTTTTCCGTGCCAGTTTCGTCCATATTTCTAGCTCCTCTTTGGCCTAGATTTAAAATCCCTAAAACCCTCATCTATTGTCATCTACACACGCGCGCGCCTACCATGCACCGCCATGTTCCCTTTCATCTCGTTTGATCGAAGAAGACATGCACCAGTAGTACTTCCTTCTTCCTTTACCAATGGTGACTTTAATTCAATTATAAAACCGTACGTAATTCCTGTATGGTTTGATCGAATATGGTTGTTTTTGTTGGCACTTTCACCCTTCCATTTGCATCTTCTTCTTTTTTTTTCAAGATTTAATGAAATATTATTCACATAAAACATCATGTGAAAAGATACCCAAAAAACAAAAAAAAAAAAAAAACAAAATCCGATGACTAGGAAGCAAGATCTTAGGGCAATCAGCGTGTTTCTCGAATTATTGTCACATGCATGAATTTACTATTTGTTTGTTGAAGTTACAACTACTTCCATGATTACCATCCCAATTGGCATGCACTAGATTCTAGATCAATAATATTTCATCATTGAGTTTTATTATTGTAATGTCTCAATGGAAGACCCAAAATACTTAGCTTATACTCCAAAAGAACTAGTCAATGATACAATTAGAGCCCCATTGGAACCTTATAAAGAGCAAGAGTTTCTCCTTCTCAAGCAATGTGAGATCTCATACACCACCTACCCTTATTCATATCATATGGGGTATCACAATCTACCCCCCTTAAATTCTTGACGTCCTCGTCAGGTCTGTCCATTGTAAGTGGCATGGCTCAAGTCCCACATTTCTGGTTGGGATAGTCTCTGATACTATTTATAACCTCTCAATGAAAGATCCAAACCACTTGGCCTATACACCAAAATGACTAGTTAATGATACAATTGGAGTCCCATTGGAACCTTATAAAGAGCAAGAACTCTCATTCCCAAGCAATGTGGAATCTCATACACTACCTAAACAAAACATATACCCAATATTTAGTAACCAATCTAGTAAGCTACTATTTATTGTGTAATAAATCAAAACAGTCCTTTCACAACTCAATAACTATCATAACAATTAAACCCGAACAGCTCTCTCTTCAAACCATTCGAATTTAAAACCCAAAACAGACACCTTTTATATGGTTTATTAATTTGAAATATTTACGTTTGATTTGAAATTTTGGAAATATATATTCTTGAATTTGGAAGTACTTTAGCTTTGTTAGACTTGATTATCAGGTTATATGAATTAACTCTCCGGACCCTCAGAGACGAGGCGTTACAACTACCCATCATCTCTACATAACATATATCACACATTTTTTTATTTTTTTTTAAATTTTTTATTTTTTATTTTTTATTTTTATTTTATATTTCTTAAACTTAGTGAATTTTTTTACTCATCATATATATATTATAAATTTAATAAAAATAAATAAATATAATATATAGTGTATAAAAATGTTGAATAAAATTTTTTGTCATTCTGCATGCCTAGCTTCTCATGGATAATTAATGTTTGGTTTGACATTTTATTAGTCAACCAGCAATTGTGAACAAACCTTGCATTCATCAATCCTAGTCTCGTAAAAACAGTGAATTAGGACAGGATCCTGTTTATATAATCTGATTTTGATATTTCGGTCAACATCAATATCGTGTCATAATTATTATGGCCAAGCCTCCTCTCTAACAATAGCCTTTGTATGGTTCTTTTGCCTTTTGACTTTGGGTTGTGGGGAATGGGAATCAGAGATTCTCCTAGTTACTTGTCTTGATCTGGATGACAAAAAGGTGTGCTCATTGTGGTGTATTAGAATTCAATTAATACGCCCACAAATTGTTGATAAAAATTAATGTAATTAGGACTATAATATATGCATATATTATTTTTAGAATTTCTTGATGTCACTAATTAACTGCATGCTTCTAATTAAGATTGTTTATCAAAATCAGATTTTTTTCCCACCCAGTCTGAAACCCAGGTTTTGGGTACGGGTTCCAGCTTGGGACATATACCCGCATGATTAAAACCAGTTTCATCCGGCCTGGGTACCAGATTTTAAATCTGAAACCTGGATTTAAACCCGGTATCCGAATATTTTTTAAAAACCTACGTATCAAAACGAATCATCACTCCTTTAGATCTCTCTCTCTCTCTCTCTCTCTCTCTCTCTATATATATATATATATATATATTCAACTTGCCCCGATGTCCTCTCTCACTCTCACGCTGAAACCCTAGCCTCCTCTACCTTCATCACCTTCGTTGCTCTGTCATCGTTGTCGTCTCTCTCTCTCTCTCCCTCTCTCTCGCATCGTCAAGGACCCATTCCACGACCAGATGAGGAAAGTTTGGTATTTTCTGTCATGGGTTTGAGTTTTGGATTGTTAAGTGCCGAAACCTTAGCCTTCCTCTACTGAGTGTCGAAACCCTAATACTCTTAGATCTACTCTTATATCTAAGACGTGGCTTTGAGTTGTTTTTTTATTTTTTCTTCTAGATATACCCTTAGATCTGATCCCATAATTTGCATTATATTTTCTATTTATTTGTAGATCTTATAATCCTTGATCTGCTCTGATATCTGGATTTTTTTTTTTTTTTTGGGTTGTTTTTGGGGTTGATAGTCCACCAATGACCACGATCTTTCTTGTCGTCGGTCTTCTAGCAAAGATTTTCCTGATTTGCAAGGTGCTTTGTCTGGGTTTGCTGTGTAGAGGGTGGTCTTGAGATTACTCATCCTTTTCTTTTTCTTTTCTGAGATGCCGAAACTCGCTTTCTCTCTCTTGCTCTCACGTCGAAACCCTAGCCTCCTCTGCCGATCAAAGCATTGTCTTCATCCTCGTGTCGTCTTCTTCATCTCTGGGTATGTTTTATTCTCTTTGTTTGTTTTGTTTTCTCTTTGTTGATTTTGAGTTTGCTTTGATGAGAATGTTTGAATGTTTGAGGAGTATTTTTATGGGTCAGATCCTCATGCCGTCGTCTTCATCCGTGGGTATGTTTTCTTCTCTCTGTATGTTTTGTTCTCTGTTTGTTGATTTTGAGTTTGTTTTGTTGATTTCGACGAAGGTCTTGTGCGATTCAATGCTTTCTCTTTTGTTTTTAGAAGATTTGTTGTTTTCGGTGAAAATTTTGAAGTTGAATTTAATAGATAAGAAGTAGCTACTCCATATATATTATAAACATGATTATTCTGTCGTGATGGGTTTTAGACTTTGAGGTGAAAGTGATGGATTAATGTTTTCTTAGATCTCCTATTTTTTCTTTAACTTGAGTTGTTTTTCACTACTGATCTGCCCAGATCTTAAGTTTCTTCAGCCAAAGATCTAGGAAGAAGTAGAGGAGCAGATACTGCACATGACCTCGTAGACCCTTACCCCGTTCTAGCACGTCTGAGTATGGAACTCTCTCTCTTTTGTGTGTGTCTGTGTGTGTGTGTGTCTTAATATTGGTTGTTTTCTTGAGAGCCAAACAAAATGTCTTATACTTGTATTTTTGAAAAGTTTGACTTGTTATGCAGCAGTACTAAGAGAAAAAAATGTAGAATTTTCCTGTCTAAAAAGTCTTTACAAGGGTTACAACTTCCCATTATTGATTTAAAAATGGAACTCAGTGATCAACATCTTTTTTTGTTTAAGTCCATCACTAAACAGATCTTCAAAGATATTGTATCTTAGTACAATTTTCTACTGGAATCTATGCTTAGCATTGTCACAATTTGCTTTTACATGTATCTATCTTGCAGAGAAAGTGATAGAAGATAACCTAGTTAGAATGAAGCAATTTGTGTTAGGCAAGCTTGGAAAATTTCCTAATGAAATGTCAGCAAAGGCTTTTTTGGGGAGCTTCTTTGGTGTGAGATTAAATCACTGATGGGAAGAGTCGGAAGATTGTGCTGTTGAATTTGTAACTCATTTCTTGTAATTTTGTATTTGGTAATGTAATTTATAAATACCAATAGTGTAATATGTAGTGGATTGCATTGTGATGTATACATAGATGAATATTGGATTTTTTTATTTTTTGTTTTACATGCATTTAGTATTTTTAGAACACAAATATTATGCATTTCTTGAACTTTTCTTGAACTTGACTTCTTAGAAAAAAAAATTTAATAAAATAAAGGCTTTTACTTAAGAAGGGAAAAAAAATCCAGGTACAACCCAAAACCTGGAATTTCGGGTTCTAAAAACTCAGATCCACCCGGGTTCCGGCTCGAGTCTGACCCGGACCAACCCAGTCCGGGTTCCGGCTTGGGTTTGAAACCTGGGTCCCGGTCCGGGTATATCCGGGTTCCCGGGTTGGAAGCCGGATGAACACCCCTACTTCTAATTAAGTCCGAGTTGCTTGTACAAGAAACAAAGAAAAATACTGAAATGAACTTCCAATGCTTTTAAGGCAATGTGTTGCCCCTTCTCATTCTTCAAGGATGATCCCGATCAGTGGAATGCATTTGATCTTCTTATCTTCCCTTGTCTTGGAATATGAGTATGAGATGTTGGTTAAAATCTCTGGCACAACACAAGGTTATGCCATTTCAGGTATTAATCCAATACGCCCTAACCTTGAGGGCTTTTATGTATTTTGAATATATTAATTCTCCATTCATTTGTGGGCCTAGCAGTAGTTCAATAGCTCTACATATATACATACATATATAGAAAGTATATGGTGTTAGAATTTGCTGTAAACTAGGTCTTGTGCATCCACGAAATAGTAATGATACAATCATTTTTATAACTTTTTATACAATCATGTTTTAAAAAGAGGGTATTTATGTAAAGTGATTTTAAGTTACTTTACAAAAATACCCCTTCATTTAAATATAGTTGTACAAAAAGTTGTAAAAAGTATTGTATGTCTATAATTTTTCTTCTGGAAAATATTGTATAACCTGAGAGAAACATTCGGACCCAATCCCTACGGTTCAACCCCTAATTGCAATGACATTTTCCCATCTTACATGTGTCACTGTGCAGCTCTCGTGAATCTACATTGACTAGGGTTGGTCTAGCCCAAACCTCTTATATTTTGGGTGGTCTCACTACCATGGCCCCAGGGTGGCCGACAATAGGCCATCCATGGGTGGCAGCCACCCATCTTAGGGTGAGGACATAACCGGTCAGGTTAACATGCTTAGTAGACAAAAATGTTCCTATCTTATGCAATGTTATTTAAAAAAGATCAGGTGCATGTCAAGGATACGTTACCAACGTAATCCTCGGTTTGATGTATTGTCCTTAATCTTAGGAGATTTATTTCTACAGATCAATTCTTTCCATTTCTATTATAATGAATCTTTATACCTTTGATTTGTAATTATTCTAATTGACAATATATATATATATAGAAGAAATACTCACCACGATTGAGGTGATGACTTTGCTCAAACATTCACATGGTATCAACAGCCCTCTCGGATTAACCTCCATCGATCCTCCTTACTTCAATGGCTGCCGAAAACATCTCACCCACCCTTCTCCCTTTCAACACCATGATTCACATGGTAACCATCATACTATCCTCCTCCAATTATCTCCTATGGAAGAGTCAGCTTCTTCCTCTCCTTGAAAGCCAAGAACTACTCAGACATGTGGATGGAACTCTTGCACCTCCTCCACGATTTGACCTTGTTGGCTCTCAAATGCCAAGCATCAAACACTTGGCGTGGAAGAATATTGACCAAAGACTCTTGAGCCTCTTGCTCTCCTCCCTCATGGAGGAAGCCATGACAGAGGTTGTGGGCCTCTCCACCTCACGGGAAGTCTGGTTAGCCATCAAAAATACCTTCAGTCACAGATCAAAAGCCAAAGAAATTTGTCTCAAGGATGATTTACAGTTGATGAAACGTGGGACATGTTCGGTAATCGAATATGCCCGGGCGTTCAAGGCCCTTTGCAATCAACTCCATGCCATCTGAAGACCCGTCGATGGCATTGATAAAGTTCATTGGTTCCTACGAGGACTGGGTTTGGAGTTCACCAGCTTTTCCACCGCCCAAATGGCTCAAACTCCCCTGCCTTCCTTCACTGATCTAGTCTCCAAGGCTGAAAGTTTCAACCTTTTCCAGAAGTCCCTTGAATCTTCTGGTTCATCACCTGTCGCTTTCACAGCCACAAATCGTGGCCACCATCGCTCCAATTCTAGAAATCCTGCTCGCCATCAATAGGGACAAGGATCCTCTTCCAACCATGGCAATGGCCGTTCCAACAACGCGCCAGAACGCCATCCACCGCATTGCCGAATCTGTCAGCTGGAAGGGCACTATACCGACCAGTGCAACCAGAGGTATGCACGTGGAGGAGATGTTGTTGGCAACACAGCCCATCTTGCTGAGGCCTTTAACGCCTCTTGTTCTCTTAATGGGCAGGAGCCAGGTGATTGCTACCTGGACACAGGGGCTTCGGCCCATATGACACCGGACCTCTCCCACTTGGATCATGCAAGTAATTATGCGGGTAAGGATCATGTAATTGTCGGGAATAGTGCTTCCCTACCCATTACCCAGACTGGTACAATCTCTCATATCCCAACACTTAATTTATTGGATGTCCTAGTTGTTCCTCGTCTAACCAAAAATCTCATGTCAATTAGTAAACTAAAATCTGATTTTCCTCTATCTGTTATATTTACTAACAACCTTCTCTCTATTCAGAATCGTCAAACGGGAAAGGTGGTGGCGACCAGTAAAAGAGATGGCGGCTTATATGTGCTGGAGCTCGAAAATTCAGCTTTTATTTCTGTTCTTAAAAATAAGGCTCTTCATGCCTCATATGACTTATGGCATGCTTGTCTTGGACATGTGAGCCATTCTGTTATTTCTTTTTTAAATAAAAATGGTCATCTCTCACTTACCTCATTATTGTCTTTTCCATCATTATGAGACACATGTCAAATTGTAAAAAATCATCGCTTGCCTTATTCTCATAATGAACGTCGTTCATCTCATGTGTTGGATATTATTCGTTGCAATATTTGGGGTCCTTCCCCAGTCAAGTCAAATTTGAGATTTATTTATTATGTTATTCATTGATGATTATTCCCGTTTCACTTGATTTTATCATTTGAAATTAAAATCTGAATTTTATGACCTTTTTATTCACTTTCACAAATTTGTGGAAAACCAACATTCCATCCGCATCAAAATTTTTCAAAATGATGGTGGTGTTGAGTTTACAAGCAATCGCTTCAAAGCGCACCTTTACACCTCGGGTATTCATCATCAACTCTCTTGCCCATATACACCCGCCCAAAATGGCCGTGCTGAACGAAAACACCGACATGTGACCAAAACAGGATTGACACTCTTTTTGCATTCCCATCTTTCTCCTCGTTTTTGGGTTGACACATTCAGTACTGTAGCATACATCATCAACCATTTGCCCACACCGCTTCTTGGAGGTATGTCTCCATTTGAGCTTCTCCATGGTTCCTCACCAAATTATGAGAATTTTTATCCTTTTGGTTGTCGTGTTTATCCTTATTTGCGTGATTATTTGTCTCACATATTTTCTCCTCGCAACATCCCTTGCATTTTTCTAGGATACAACCCTTCCCATAAAGGATTTTGCTGCCTTGATCCCACTACCCCCAAGCTTTATATCACCCGCCATGCCCAATTTGATGAAAACCACTTTCCCTCTAGAGATAGCTCTCAGGCTCAGCCCCTTCATCTCTTCATTTTTTGAATTTCCTTGAACCAAGCATGCCCAATACCGACCCACCTCCACTGTCTCCTCTGCACCATTCTCCACATATTACTCTGTCTAGGTCTAACCTGTGTGTTATTTGTGCTGACCTAGTGGATGAGTCTTTGCAGGTTACTGACTCTCTTGCAGGCCCCACTTCATCGCCTCAGGAGCCTCGACCACCTCACATTGATTTTGATGTTACTCCTACTTCGGCTCCTTCGTTGGGTTCTTATCCTATGCTCACACAAGCTAAAGCTGACATTTTCAAGACTCATCATCCGGTGAACCTCAGTGTTTTGGGATCCTTTGGACTTCTCTCTGCTCTTCTTGCCTCTACTGAGCTTAAAAGACTCAAGTCTACTGCTAAGATTCCTGCATGGCTTGCTGCCATGGATAAAGAAGTTCAAGCTCTGCAACATAATCGCACCTAGGTTTTGGTCCCTCGACCTGCCAACACCAATATTGTCGGTTCCAAATGGGTGTTTCGGACCAAATACCTGCATGATGGATCCATTGATAGCCTCAAGGCTCATCTTGTGGTCAAAGGCTATACTCAGGTACCTGGTCTTGATTACACTAACACTTTCAATCCTATTATTAAGGCTACTACTGTTCGTGATGTGCTCTCTCTTGTTCTCACCAACAGGTGGCCCCTTCGCCAACTTGACGTGAAGAATGCATTTCCCAATGGCACTCTCACTGAAAATGTCTATTTGGAACAACCTTCTGGGTTCATTGATCCTTAGTACCCGAATCATGTCTATCAGCTGAAGAAAGCTCTTTATGGCCTCAAACAAGCTCCTCGTGCCTGGCTTTAGCGTTTCAGTTCCTTTCTTCTCACCCTTGGGTTTTCTTGCAACAGTGCAAATACCTATCTCTTTATCTTCCATCAGCAGTCTGATACTATCTATATGTTCTTATACATTGATGATATTATCATTACTGGCAACAACTCTTCTCTTCTTGATAGCTTCGCTCGCAAGCTTAATTCTGAGTTTGCCACCAAGGATTTGGGGTCTCTCAGCTATTTTCTTGGTTTGGAAGCTACTTACACTATTGATGGTCTTTTCATCAGTCAGCTGATATATGCCCAGGATATTCTGACTCGAGCACAGTTACTTGACAGCAAGCCTGTTCACACTCCTATGGTCGTCTCTCAGCATCTGACTGGCGATGGTCTTGCCTTTTTGGACCCCACTCTCTACAGATCTCTAGTCGGTGCCCTTCAGTACTTAACCATCACTCGCCCTGACATTGTTCATGCTATTAACTCTGTCAGTCAGTTTCTGCATGCCCCTACTACATATCACTTTCTAGCTGTCAAGGGCATCTTACGTTATGTCAAGGGCACACTTCACTTTGGTCTTACTTTTCGCCCTTCTGCTGCCTTTGGTGCCCTCGTTGCTTACTCCAACGCTGACTGGACTGATTGTCCCGACACTCGCCGTTCCACCTCTGGCTACTCTATTTATCTTGGCGATAATTTGGTTTCTTTGTGTGCTAAGAAGCAACCCACTCTTTCCAATTCTAGCAGTGAATTTGAGTATCGCGCTCTTGCAACTACTGCCACTGAACTTCTTTGGCTTACCCATCTACTTCATGATCTCAAGGTTCCCATTTCACCGATGCCTATTCTCTTATGTAACAACAAAAATGCGATCTTCTTAAGCTCCAATCATGTTTCCCACAAACGGGCCAAACATATTGAATTAGATTATCATTTTCTTCGAGAACTTGTTGTTGCTGGTAAACTTCACACTCAATATGTGCCCTCTCATCTACAGGTTGCCGACCTCTTCACCAAAAGTGTTTCTCGATCCCTCTTTGAATTTTTTCGTACCAAGCTTCATGTCCGTTCAAATCCGACGCTAAACTTGCGGGGGAGTGTCAAGGATACGTTACCAACATAATCCTTGACTTTATCTATTGTCCTTAATCTTAGGAGATTTATTTATACAGATCAATTCTTTCCATTTCTATTGTAATGAGTCTTTATTTTATACCTTTGATTTGTAATTATTGTAATTGAAAATATATATAGAAGAAAAACTCACCACGATTGAGGTGGTGACTTTGCCCAAACATTCACAGTGCAGGTGCATAAGAACTAAGTATAGCTTGCACTCATATTTTCATGGGAATATAAAGATATCTTGTAGGTTACCCATAATATGTGGAAGAATCAACGTAATTTCATAGTCATTTAGTCTAATGCCACATGAATCTAGAACATGATAAGCCAGATGCAAGAATGAGAAGACCTATGATATAGAAGACCATAACAATATTGATTCCAAAGACTTGGCCAAGGAACCAACTAGTTTGTGATTATCCCTATCACAATTGAATATATAAGAGGCAATTTCTATTCCCCCTGTTCTGGAGTCTTAAGACATCCTTAAGCTTTCAGTATATATTATTTATCAGACCTCTTAGATCCAAAAGATTTTCAATATCTCTCAAAATGTTTGAACAGTCGAACAAACTTATGCTCTTTCAAAATCTCAAGAAAAATGTTACCTTTTTCAAAAGCCTAACATTGAGAAATATTTGAAAGATGGTTACAAATACTTGCATGTTGGCTAAGCGTTAATAAAATGCACCAATGAAATGTGAAAAACAAATGCCGGATAAATTAAAGAATCAAACTACAATTTATATGAAAAGCAAAATTTTTTTTATTTCGGTCTACAAGTATAACCCCATAAAAGTCATCGCTCAGAAAAAAGGAAAAAATCTACATATGCCATTGCCCGCGCGCAGTCCCGCACCAAGAAAAAGATACAGTAGTCCTCACACAAAGAAACCCCACTAGCTCCAATATATGTCCACCCAACCTTGGCATTAGCAAAACCTCATGACCCAGAAAAGACCAGACCAAACAGGGTATTCACTAATTCTCTCTCTCTCTCTCTCTCTCTCTCATTATAGGAAAGGTTGAGTTGTCCCTGTTGAGGTACTACTTGACATGATAACAATTTCATTTACATACGAAAAGATGCAACAAATAACCTACACAGAATATTTGATTGGCTTCTTTTTCCAATTTCAAGTCGATGATGGACGCACGGGAGACGATAGATATTATGTAGTACTGAGACCAACGTTAAGTAGTACTGGTCCCTTTCAAAATCGCCTGAAAAAACAATAAAAGGAAAACGGTGTGTTATTTTCTTCACAATGGCTGACAAATAAATCCTATGCAGGATTCAGAGGATCCAGTAGAGTATAAGAGGTGGACCACCATCCCGTAACCAATGGGAACAATTCTCATGTGATGTTGGGAATCGTGCTTCATGAGTGTGCATGTTTGTCTTTTTCCATTAATAATTAATACATAATTTTTATACCAATATCTAAGTTTTTGTTTAATTTATTTAATCTTTTTTCTTTAATATGTTTAAATTCATCAAATAGTAATATTTTTTTTTAGAGTATTGTACGTATAAAAGTAATTAATAGTTATGCGTATATCAATTCCCATGAGAATTGAATTGTGACGGCCATAAGCAGTGGAAATAAGAATTTATATAAGGGATTTGCTTGTGCCAGTTGAAAACGTAGGCGCCAATGAAACATTGATCCTGCATCGATATCAGGCTATCGGCTTTTAAAACTTTTGTTAGCAAGGTAGAAAAAACTAAAATGACTTGTTCTAATAAATTACTTAGGGTGGATTTGGATACACAAAATATCTCATCTTATCGCATCTCATTTTATAATTATAATTTTTTTAAATTTTCGTTCAAAAATATAATAAATAATTCAACTTTTTCAAATTCTAAAATAAAAATAATATTAAAAATTTCTATTCTAACGATATTTTATTCAATTTTTAATAAAATATCTCATCTCATCTTATCTAAACCCACCCTAAGACTTTGAAGATTGGTTGTATTATACTTTCATTATTTTCTAATAAATTACTTGCCGCTAATGCTATATACAGTCTTAAAGTATGCAATCTCCATTTATTCCTTTTGAAAAAAAGTGAGGATTACTATTAAAAAAAATTTCATTTACAGTCTTGAGTGGGGGACTGTTTGTGGAGTCCCATTGATCAATAGGGATAAAAGAAAAAAAAATCATTTTAAAAAGTATATTATTGTAATTTCATTTTTTTTAAACATAATTGTATAAGCTTGTATGAGCAGTCCTCATTTTAAAATTATATGTTGACTAACTCTTAAAAAAATAATTTTTTTTATGTATGTCTCAAATTTATCCACTTTTTTCGAATAGAGTATGAGGAATTGTATACTCTAAAACTATATATATAATTTCTCAATATGTAAAGTATGTAACAATAAGCAAGTAAACAATAAATATACTTGAAAATTCTAATTTTTTTTATTTAAAATAACAAGATTACTTACAATCTTAAATTTTACTTGAATACCTCAGAATTCAACTTGGGTTCACACCAACAAGGATACATGAAGAAAATAAAAGAGTAGTTTTTCTATGATTTTCTCTCTTTCCAATTCTGTCTCTGGTTACTGGTATTTTTCATCGTGCACCTCTTCATTTAATGATCCTCCATTTTATAGGGCTGGGAGTTGAGAATGCTTACTAGATTCTTGTAGTTGTCGTCTTTCTTTTCCTTTACCTATTATTTTCTTTTTGATTTTAGCATGACAGTACTTTGAAGATTCTTGCAGTGATCGCTTTACTTTTTTTCTTCAGTCAAATTATTTTGCTTTGGACTTGTAGCACAAAAAGTTTAAGATATAAACATTTTTTAATCCTCGTATTATGCTTAATTTCCTCAGTCCTGTCTTTGGCTAATGTGTTGGAGATCCTAGATCTCTTTTTCTTCAAATGCATGGAGGAAATAATGGCATGACGTTAAAAAGAATGATAACCTCCAAAGAACGACACCAACTTGTAATTGGTGTCAGGTCTAAGCACTGAGGAGAATGGAAACTTGACCGTTCCTCCTCCGCCGCAGGGGGAAAAGTGATGGATATCTCAATGAAATAAGATCTTGTTTATCTTTTTCTTTGCAGACTGGATCTCCAGTAATCCCCAGCTCTCACATCAACAAGTTGATCTACTTTTCCTGACAAAGTGGCCGGTACGAAATCCCCGAATGCCATTTCTCATACGGTTTTGGCCTATCCGTTCTTTCAGTAAATTTTGACTAGAAAATTTATTTTTTTAAATAATAAAATTTGACCAAACTTAATTAAAGAATTCATTTTTATAAATTTAGTTAGTCACTTTTTAATAACATTAAATATGAGACTATCTAAATCTATTATTCTATTAAAATATTAATTTTGACATTTTTAATAATTTTAATTTTAATTGTAATTTAAATATTTATTCATTATTAAAAAAATATACATTAATTTTCTAATATTGATATTAGATTTAAAAAAAAAAATTGGCATCAATTAATAATCATATTGCAAAACTAAAAATTGAAGCACTCTAGTAAGTTGATGCCACATCATTAAAATGATGATTGATGGAAACTGACCACCTTCTGTGATTGAATATGAGATTTGGACGTTTCGTGCTTTTAAGACGAAGATAAATTTTCAAGAGTTGTGTGTTCGAGTGAAACGAATAGCACGTGAGAGAGAGAATTTTCTATGCCAAAATAATATTTGGCCAGCAACTTGGACTCAATAAATGTGACTAGTGAAAATAATCAAAATTAAACGTATTGTAGCTTTGTTGAGTCTATTACAGTGAATTTTTATGCAATCTAATTAAATTTTAGCTAAAATATAAGTTTGCTGAGTCCACTACTAGTGTTCTAAGAGCATTCACAATGGTTCATTTTATCATATCCTTCAAAATATATCACCAAAATTCACTTTTTCTATTTTACATATTGATTTTTATAATAGGTTATACATCAACTTATCTATTTTTTCTCTATATCATTTAAATATTCTTTTTTATTGTTTTTTATTTATTTAAAATATTTCTTCTAACTACCAATGAATTTGTAAATGAGAGAGAAAATAATTAAAAATATTTTAGAGTTGTGAACAATATTCTCTATATCTAGAGAATTATTGTAGCAAAATTTAAAATAAAGATCAAAATACAAAATCTATTGGAAGGGTCTTTTGATAAATTTTTTTTTATATTTTATAGAAAAATGTATTTTACATGAGCCATTGTGAATGATTAACATCAAATAACAAACTCTCTAAATCCATCATCATTCGATTAAAATATTTATTTTGGTATTTTTATTTATTTTAATTCTAATGATAATTGGAATATTTATTCATTATTAAAAAAGTGCATATTACTTTTCTAACGTTCAAATTATTCTAATATAAATAATTTTTTTACGGTCTTTTTTTAAAACAATCATATTCTTTTAACAGATATATTTTTCTAACGATCATTTTTTTTTTCAATGGTCATATAGAATTTCTGACCAAAAAGCATTAACTAGAAAATACTATCTCGATAAAAACAATCCAAGTCAAAGATGTAAAAGGATAAAGTCTCCACTAAGCAAAATATAAGAGAAATCTATAGAAAAATGGGTATTCTATAGAGAGAATGCGTTTGGAGAAGGAAAAATGGGTATTCTATGGAGAGAATGCGTTTGGAGAAGGAGACGTTTTGTGTTTTTAGTTTTCACCAATAGATGTTTTGTGGATGAGGCTTCGTGCGTGATGACTCGGGAAGAATATTTTATGTCCAAAAAATAATTTGGCTAACAACTTAGGTTGGCTAAATTTAATTAGCCAAGTAATTGATGGATAAAATTACTATAGATTTAGCAAGTTTGATGTAGATGTATTTTAAACAAACTAGCAAAATCTTAGCTAAATTTTGAATTTGCCTAACTCACTACTAGTGCTCTTATGTGCCATTTTTCATTATCTTTCTTTATTTCCTGTATTGTTGAGAAAGAGACTCATAACTCAGAAGGATCATAACATTGAAAGCTTGTCTGTCATCATAGACCTTCCTCCTCCTTTCATGTAATACTAAGTGTTCTTGTTTGGTTTCCTTCTGGTCGATCATTTATTTTGAATTGTTTCTTTTGTATTCTATGAAATGTTAGCAACTACAATATTATTATCACGATCAATGTTGGATATGATATGAATGAAAGACAAAGAAAAGATAAAACCAAGAGATAAGACAATGATGAGATAAAGTCAAAAGAAGTTAGTAAGATATAAAAAAAAAATGAAAATGACATAAGACAGACAAGTAGGACTCAACTACATTAAATAAGAAAAAGACTTCCATAAAAGGAAATAATCTCTACGGATTTACTGGACTTCTCTACAGACAGATCAGACCCCTAAGATTATTGGCTCATCTCGAGATCTCTACAACGAAGACATCTTCTTCAACCTTATGAGAACCTTAATTTTTTATTATTACATTGAGGGCTATGTGAGATACAAAATAAATTTTGGACGTTTATTTGGGACACATACAGGGCCATAAATAGAAGCCCAAGAATTTGCCTGTCATCAAGTACTTGTTAACAATAACGATAAGAGTTTTGTTACACAATTTTCATCACATTCTATATTCTATATTCTATATTATTTTAAATTTTAAATTTTTTTAATATTTTTTGTTAATTTTTTTTTGAATTTATTCTTTTTAAATTATTTCAAATTTTTTATTCAATATTCATATAATAAATATTTGATAAAAAAATAATAAAAATTAAAAAAAATATAAAGTATAGAGTGTTGAAAAGTTGTAAAGATTTATTCTAACCATAAAATGTGCTATTTGAGATTCCAAGGGACGGCAACGACACCATTTGGAAAGTTGAGCTTCCGCAATTAGTTATGTTTTTTATTGGAATAACAAATATTCTAGCAAGTACATCACGTACGTAATGTCGTTCTCTCTGTATTTCGGGAAGTACAGAGGAGAAGTGCTCGTTTGCTGCATCATGTACGAAAGCGTTGTCTCCTAGTCATTGAGGACCGTGGAGTCATTGTATTACCGCACAGAATCTGCATGATAGTGTTAATAAATGGAGTTATGGCCGAAGCAATGGAGGACCTATGGAAGAACTTATCAGTGCATGAAGAGGAAGAAGCATCGATTGAGATAGGTGATCAGGTGATCAGAATTTAGGAGTGTTCACTCTAATTCCACTCAAATTGATTAACATTTTGAAGACATATGTTGAGGTTAAAAATACTAAGTCCAAAATAGCATTCTAGGCCCAGTCCATTAGGTGGCCCGTGTCCCTTATCAAAATGTAGAAGGAAAAAGAAAGGCAAGGGAGACAAGACAAAGCAAAGCGTCAAGGCTCAGGAAATTAAATCAGAGATGCAAAGGAAGATGGAAATGTAATATAAAGCTAACATTTCTCACCAACCAAGACCTCCAAAAAGGGGATTTTCCTACTCAAAGAAAGGGGATAAACGATCTAGGATCTGAGATTTGAGGAGAGAGAGAGGCTCTTGGGCAACTCTGGCTGGATCATTGAGAGGACTTCTTCAACCTTACTATGAGAGACTCTAGAGATATGATCTATGCTAGGCTAAAGGGGTCACTGACCACATTGTATAGTGACATCCGAGAGACTGAAAAATACTCACATTATAGTGGATTTGACCTCTAAATATCTAATAGACATAGGCTCTATGTTGAACCATGTAAACTGTGTCTCATTCTCTCTTTATATGTCCTGTAATCATTTATCATTTACTGCTATGGATATATGTAAGAGCATCTTACTAACGCCCCCAAACTGCTATTGTGGGCTCCAAATCGCATCCTTGAGGCTCGAATTACCACTGTCGACTCATAATGATTATTTCTCCTGTTTCGGCCTGCTGAACAAATTATATCCATAATAGGCTGGCTTTGTCTATGAGATCGACTTATTCTCTATACTAGAAGTTGGAGAAGGATGATTTTTTGATTTGCAGAATCATCTCTGAAGAAGAAGATAAATTTTCTCTCAAATAAATGTTTTAGACTTTTCGCCTTTTATTTTTATTTGGTTAATGTCAAGCTACGGAAAAAAGAAAAAGAAAAAAGAGAGAGAGAGAGAGGCGAGAATCGAGTTCTCATCATGCACTATGCATGTAAGACGCAAACCCAGTGAAGCCCAGGCTCGTGAACGAAGCCCAGCCCCGTGAAGAACCAGAAACGGCGTCGTTTGGTAAGCCTTCATCCCTTCTATCAGGTTTTTTTTTCTTCCCCATTTTCCCTCCCATCAGTTTCTTCCTCCCCCATTTTTCTCTCCCACGAAATCCCATTTTTCCCATTCCCTTCCCGTTTCTTAATCACTTTTTATTTTTTTTTTCTTCCTCACCCACAGCAAATTCGTTCTGCTCTCGCTCTTCCTCATTCGCGTGCTGGTCGGAGATCTTGAGTGCTGCACGCCGCCGACCTTGCGTCTCAAGCCTTAGCCGCCGATGACTTCCACCGCCTAATCGACGCCGGTAAGGGATTGGCCATTTTCACTCACCCACTGATTTTTCCCTTACCTGCACACACACTCGAAATTTTCTCCCTCTCGCGTTCATTCTCTCACTCTCCTACGATTTTAGTGAGGCTTTGGTGCTGCGATTTTGAAGGTGCAGCCCGTGGGTTTTTGGTGGATCTTCCCTGCGATTTTGTGTTGTTTTGGTGGTGTAATTTCGCTGTTCTCCTCGGATCCTCACAACCGTAGAGCCTCAAACCGAAAACAGTTCATAGCGTTTAGGTAACTTCCTCCCTTCTACTTGTCTATTATGGGTGTTTCCATCGCATGATAACCTAAGATTCAAAGAATCAAGTATTAGGGTTATTGCTGAATTACAGGGCAGAATTTTACGACTGGACAGCGTTGCTTCGCTCCCTTCTTCCACCGATCACCACACGACGCTAGGTATAAGATCTTGATGTAAACTTTCTTAGTGACCTGTTTACGTGTGTAAGATGAATGAAATATGATTTGCTGGATTTTGCTTTGGAAATAAATAGTAGTGAATCGTGTTGGGTGCTGATTAAAATTTAAAAGTTTTGGACATTTTTGTGGAGTTGTGAACGGAGAAAAGTTTGATGTGTATTGCTATTTTGGTTGAGTTGTTGGTGGTTGGAGTTGGCTGCGGAAGTGGGGTTGATATATTAATTATTTGAGTGTGACATTGGTTTTGGTGGATGTATAGGTCAATATTGAAATTAGTATATGGTATTCTGAGTTGAAGTGTGAGCTCTTGGGGTTATTATGCGGCTGTTTGAGTGTGTTAATTTGCTGAAATATGGTTTGGAATTATGAGTTTTAATTAGTTAGATCAAAGTTGTGTTGCTAATCATTAACACTTAGTGCATATTTTTTTTATGAATAGGTGACGAGACTAGTAGTAGTCGAATTCAAGACATAGATAATACACTGCAGGAGTCAGGTAAACGAGATTTCTATGCTAGATTTTACACGAATTGTTTAGACTAAGGTCGACTTTTTGAAAATTTTGCATGTTTGGTTATGAAATGAGAACTTGGAAAAAAACATCAATCGTTTATTTGCAATACTCATGAAATTTGTATGAAAAAAGAAAAATATTTTCTGATATGCATTGTGTAGATATGAGCTTTATTTTGTCATGCTGTCTTTGAAATGCGAAAAAATAGTGATATTGAAAATTTGAAAATTTGTGTATCAATTAGGAAGATGCTCTGAATTTTGTTTTCATATGTGAGAATGATTTGAATATGTTACGATACTCTGTTTTGTTTTGATATGGCATTTGAAAACCTTTGGCATGGTGTATTGATTTTCTATCTGACTCTATCTCTTCTTTGCTCTGCTCTGTTTGGGTTGGTACCAACTCCTCTGTCTCTGAGTGCATCCACTTTTGAAGCAAAGTGGTTTTTATGTGGTTTTTCCTGTGTGCACACTCGGGGCTCCGAGAATAATAAGGGGAAGATTCATCTCTGTCTCTTCCTGGTTTGGCCACTGGGGATAGCACAACCCTACCACAGAGGTTAAACATGGTCTCTACTTTGTGAGATGCTCTATTTTGATGTGATAATGATACTCAAATTATGTTATGCCAAAATATTTTGGGTTTTATGTATCTTAAAATTATTATTCTGTTACATTTGAAAACATGTTTTGTTATATATGATAACTTTACAAAATATTTTGTTCTCTCCTTAAATACTCGTGTTTGCACGTTAGTATATGTCATATGCTTACTGAGTTGTTGATAACTTATCCATTATCTTCATAATATTTTTTAGATAATGTGGAGGGTCCAACTAAGGACCAGGAATAGGAAGTATGAGCATGACTAAGCTGAGGAGAAGGGGGTCGAGTACCTTACGGTACTACTGTAAAAGATGGAATTCTGATGTCTTTTAGTTATATTTATGTATTTGGTTTAATAGGACTTAAAGACTTATTAGTTTATTATGTTGAGACTACTGAGAGATTATGAACCCCTTAGTTTATGTTATTATTATAGTGATGATTTTGTGGAGTTTATAATGTGTCTATTTGGAAAATATAAGATTTTTACTGTTTATGAAATCTTTAGAGATTTTAGATGTGTTGTGAGACATGTTTATAAGTAACATATAGTAATTCTTTGACTCATTCGAGTACGGGGCGTTACAAACCCACTATGCATGATGAGAATCGAGTTCATGCACAAGTGTGCACATGGGTGTGGACTGTGCACTATGGTCCATTGTGTGCGTAAGACATGCACCCACTATGCATCAGGTGAGAACCAAGTGCATGGGCGTGAACATTGAGTTCATGCACCCATCGTGCAAATATACCATGCACTTGAGTGCATAGTGCATGGAAGGCATACACCTACTATGCATGCCAAGCTGTGCATGCCATGCATAGTGGTGTGATGGGTGCACGCTACGTTTACCCAAGAAGCTCACAATGGCAGGTTGGCTGCCTGTTGCCCTTTGCGAATGGCATCTTCTGCCTTCGGTCTCTCCAATGAATGGCCCATCAAAAGAGGCGAAGATTGTTCCGCCTGGTTCTCGCCATGCAATGTCCCGAGGCCAACAGGAAATGGCTGCCAGCCAAACGTGAATGGAGTGGGGTTGCCAATGGCCACCACCTGGCTCGCCAACATCTTCTGCCGCCAGGATGGTGGTCCCCGATCACGAGGACCTCTGCTCGCACAATACCTCAACACTGCAATATTTACTTGCCATAGGAGTCCCTTGACTTGAACTCTATAGCTCACTGTGGAAAGCTGCTTGGTCCTCCCTAATTGTTAGCATCCTCTGTCACCAATGCCAAGTCTCATCGTGTTCAACCTAGGGCCAATGGTGCACAAGCATCAATGAACCACACTAGATCGATTCATAGTGGATGTATCTTGCATGTCAAATGACAACATGAAGCTACTAGTAGCGTCGTAGCTAGGGATAGAGCCCTTTCGCATGGAGCCCAATAGCGGCAACAGTGTCTATCGTCAGCGATGGGCCCAAAACGTATCGACAGCCTACAAACAGGCAACCCACTAGTCACAAGCCCCAGTGATGCCACAAGGAAGATATATCTCACTAGATTCATGGTGGGCAAGCAGCATCTCGCCACCTTCTATGGTAAACAACAATCCTAGCATTTCCCAGGTGGGCAACCATCCTGCCATGGGCAAGCAAGCAATGGGTCTTTCCAACTCGCCACCTTCCTTGCCAGAACCCAAAGCACTCATGGATATGAAACCAACTTTGGACCCTCAAAGCCATCATCTCTCTTCATGGACCATCAACTGCAATCCATTGGACGGTTCCTTTGAAGGTGTTGCTTGCAATGAGAGAGGTTAAGTGACGAATATTTCGTTGCAGGGAAAGGGGCTATTAGGTAAGGTCTCTCTGGGCATTGCTAGGCTCCGGCACTTGATGGGGATCTACTTGCATTATACTCTTTGCACGGAGAGATACCAAGAGAAATAGCAAATTTGACTGAGTTGAAGGATTTGAATAATCTCTCTGGATGGATACCTCCTGAGGTCGGAAACATGGCTGGTTTACAAGTGTACCTCTTGATTTGAAAAAAGAGTTAAAGATTGGGTGGTGGATTCCTATACAAGAACAACATTGGTTTATGTGGGGTTCGATTTATCCTTTGGAAACTTGCAAAGCTTTAGATCTTTTCAATCCAAGTTGGCCTAAGCCCTGCGGATCGGGTGGAACTAATTTGCCTACAAGAGACATACGAGAGATTGCAAATGTGCAGTGGAGAGGACATCCCGACCGGTTAGCTCCTAAGGAAGATTTGGGCCTTTACTTGTGATCAAAGCCTACATCATTACCAAGAGGCCCAGACAAGCACCAAGGTAACCCAATCCATGACCAATACCGACTGGATAACTATCCAATCGGCGACAAAAGATAAAATAGGTTATTATTCAAATTTTCTAAAAGATGAATCTTCATCTCTAAATGTGAATTCAAATAAAGGATAACCACTATCTGATAAGGGAACGGAGATAACTCATGGAGCTCTATATAAAGAAAAATTTCATGGTAAGTAAATGGATCGAATTATTGTTATTATTATTATTATTTTCAAATCACCGACTTAGGCATCGGAGGCGTTTTCTCGAACCATTGTGCTCTTTACTCTTTGGTTGCAGGCGATCGTAAGGTGGCGACGGTGAAACATGTCCATAACAGTTGGCGTCATCTATGAGATTTGTTAAGTTCACACTTTGCGTGCTTTTCACATGCCCATCACTAGTCGGTCATCGACAACTAGAGATCAGGGAGAAATTTCACAAAACATGGAGGAGATGATTGCGGAAATGAAGGAGATGATAAAGAAGCTTTCCATGGAGTTGGATTTCCTGCATAAGGAAAATGAGACTCTTAAGTCATGGAATGACCCACAGGCGAGCATGCGACACCCAGTGAGGCTGACAAGGTAGACATGGATGCTAATAGTGCGGGAAAAGACCATCAAGAGAACGAGGAAGTGAAGAAATTGCACCATGACGTATGTAGCTTGATGGATAAATATAAGGAGATGACCAAAAAGGTAGGAACGTCTTCTTCGGTCGATCAGTTACTGTCCAGTATAAATCTACCGTTTTCTACGAAAATTCTGACGATGTCCCTGCTCGCAAAATTTAAAGTCTCGTCAATGGACCTATACGATGGCTCGAAAGATCCTGTGGAGTACCTTGAGACTTTCAAAGCCCATATGACACTTCACGGGTTCCTGGGAGAAATTGTGTTTAGATCCTTCCATTTGACTCGATTGGGATCGGTGAGAGGATGATTTGGTGCACTGCAACCAAACACCATAGAAAGTTTCAAAGAACTGGGCCGACAGTTCTTAACCCAATTCATGGCGAGTAGAAAGCGCAAAAGACTCGCCGCATACTTGTTAATTGTCAAACAACAAGAGGATGAAAAGTTTGAAAACATATTTGACATGCTTCAATAAAGAAAAAATGACGACCGATGACCAAGATGAGAAAATCATGCTAGCAGCACTGTTGGGAGGTTTTTGGCCGAGAAACCCTTTCATGGCTGAGCTGGCCCAAGAAACCCCTTCCACTTTACAAGAGTTCATGGACAACGCTGATGATTTTGCTAATGTTGAAGACAACTTGATCGCCTTAACCACACAACCAGAAAGAAGGAGTGAACGGGAAATGAAAGGAGGACAGATGAAAGACCGAGATGGAGGTCGAAAGGCGAAGAGAGACCAACATGAGTTAAGGCGGGATGGTAATTTAAGAAGGCATAATGGTGATTATGTATACAATTTAGGAAAAAACCAAGGAAGAAGAACCAACTGAGAACGAACGGCAAATCGAGAAGTACTGCACTTATAAAAAAACAAGGGGACACAGAACTGAGGACTGCTAGAACTTGAAATGAAAAGTAGAGGACATGAGGAATAGTGGGGAGTTGGAACGATTGATTGCCCAGAACATCAACCCTCCACAGCAAACAAGCGAACGAAAGAATAAGCACAAAAAGCGAAGAAGTAAGATCAAGCGACATGAATCACCAAAAAGGGAAAGGATGTCAAATGAACCTAGGAATCGAAGAACGAGAGCAGATGAAAATCAAAGAAACCAACCTTTAGGTGAGATAAACACTATCGGTGGCGGGTATGCAAGAGGTGGCCCAACTTCCTCAGGAAGAAAGACCTATGCAAGGTGAACAAGATATGAAGAAGTTTATAATGTAGAGAGGCCCGTCAAACAGCCCCAAGTACAAGTATCCCCCACGATATCTTTTAAGGAGGAAGATTGTCGTGGGGTTTTATATCCCCATGATGATGCTTTGGTGGTAACAATGTTGGTGGCAAATTTTACCACCAGGAGGATATTGATTGACAATGGAAGTTAGACGGATATCTTGTTCTGGTATGCTTTCTGCAGAATGGGAATCGACGAAGAATAGTTGAAACCAGTACCAACTACGTTGAAAGAGTTCACCGAAGATGCAGTGCAACCAATGGGGTCCATTACGTTACCAATATCTGTAGGCACAGACCCTTAAGTCGTCACGACGACGACTTTTTAGTTGTGAGAACTCGATTGGCATATATTGCGATCATTGGCGACCCACGTTGAATGCATTAAAGGCCATTATCTCAACCTATCATCTAAAAATAAAGTTCCCAACAGGTGAGGTGCGTGGACCAAGAGGAATAGGTGAAGTGCGCGGCGAGCAGGTCTTAGCCAGAGAATGTTATGTTCAGGAACTCATACCAGGGCAAGGAAAGGTCAATATCGTGGATACTGAAGAATAAACGGTCTTCCCGCTAGGACCATAGGTAATGGTGATGGAGTTAAAGACTAGAGATGAAGATACCCTGAAGCACGGGGAGGTAGATGAACCTTTAGAGTTGGTCACCCTCGAGCAGAATCATCTCGAAAGTCATGTGAAGATTGGGACAAAATTAGCACAAGAAGATAGACAACAACTAATAGACTTCTTTCTAGACCATAAAGACGTATTTGCATGGAGTCATAAAGATATACCAAGGATAGGCGATGAAGTCATCCAACACGAGCTGAACGTAGATCCAAAGGCACGTCCAGTAAAATAAAAGAAGAGAAAGTTCAGTACCGAGAGGAGGTGGATCGGTTATTAGCAACTAGATTCATCAAAGAAGCATAGTACCCAGAGTGGGTGTCTAAAGTGGTATTGGTGAAAAAGTCTAACGGAAAGTGGCGAATGTGTGTGGATTTTACCGACCTTAACAGGTCTTGCCTGAAAGATAGTTTCCCATTAAAAAGGATAGATTTGATAGTAGACACAACATCAGGGCATAAACTGTTAATTTTATGGATGCATACTCGGGATATAATCAAATCAGGATAAAGAAGGCTGATTAGGAGAAAACCGCTTTTATAACTGACCAAGGACTATACTGCTATAAGGTGATGCCTTTCGGCTTGAAGAACGCTGGGGCAACCTACCAGAGGTTGGTAAACAAAATATTTAAAGACCAGATAAGAAGAAGCATGGAAGTATACATGGATGATGTACTAGTAAAAAGCAGGGAGTTTGACTAACACATAGAAGACCTTAGGAAGGCTTTTCCAATTTTACGTCGGTACCAAATGAAGCTCAATCCAATGACATGCACATTCGCAGTGCAGTCGGGAAAATTCCTCGATTTTATGGTGTCAGAGAAGGGAATAGAAGCAAATCCTGAGAAATTTAGAGCAATAATAGAGATGAAGTCGCCCACTAACTTGAACAAAGTACAGAAACTGGCAGACAATATTGCAGCTTTGAACAGGTTTGTATTTCGATCAACGGATAAGTATATTCCTTTCTTTCAGGTGCTTAAGAAAGCACGAGAGTGGGATGCCAAGTGCGAGGAAGCATTTACTCAGTTAAAAGAATATTTGGTTAAGCTGCCATTGCTCAGTCACACTAAGCCATGAGAGCCATTATTGTTGTACTTAGCAGTAACTCCAGATGCAGTGTCTGCTACGTTGGTACAAGAGGAGGGGAAGGAGCAAGAGCCGGTGTAATACGTAAGAAGGGCGTTGAGAGGAGCAGAGGCCCAGTATCCAAAGGTTGAGTTGGTCGCCTTCGCTGTAGTAGTAGCAGCAAGGCGATTACGACCTTATTTCCAAACCTTTCTAATAAAGGTAATCACTTCGTCACCTCTACAAAAGATCTTGCAGAAACCAGACAGCTCAGCATGGCTAGTCAAATGGTCAATTGAACTAAGTGAGTACGACATCAGCTACATACGAAAAAGCGCTATGAAAGGACATATACTAGCCGATTTTGTAGTGCAATTTTCAAATTTAAGAGAAGAAGTCCATAAACCAACTGAGAAGAATCCATGGCAAGTGTATGTAGATGGGTCAGCCTGCCGAGCAGGTGGAGGAGTCGGTGTGCACGTAGTAATTGGTGATGGGAAAGAGTCGTACCATGCAGTTCGATTGGAGTTCAAAGTGACAAACAACGAAGTTAAAGTACTTGCCAGTGTGGCGATCATGAGGGTATTAGGAGGCGAAGAAGTCGAGATGAAAATCGATTCACAAGTGGTAGTCGGGCAAATCACATGGGAGTATTTGGCAAAGGGATCCAAGCTAATAAAATACCTTCACCAAGTTCAGGAGTAGAGCAAAGGTCTCAAATACTTTTGAATCGAGAAGATACCATGAGGAGACAATCCCAAGGTTGACTGATTGGCGTGAGCGGCCTTAGCAAAGCAAGAAGAAACGATAGCATAGAAGGTTGATTTACGAACGATGGCTAGACCAGCGATAGGAGAGGAAAGTTTGTACAATGGGGAGAATACGCCAGGATGGGCTAATGATATAAAAAAGTATTTGGAGACATGTGATCTTCCCCCATCTACGGAAGAGGTGAGAAAGCTAAAAAGCAGGGCGACCAGGTTTACCATAATTCCGGATTACTTTATAGGTGAAGTTTCTCCAACCCATTGTTGTGATGCGTAATAGAGGAAGAAGTTGAGTACGTGATGAAGGAAGAACATGAGTGGATTTGCGGGAGTCACTCAGGAGAATGATCACTCGCCGTAAAGATTGTAAGGGCAGGTAACTATTGGCCAAACGAACTCAAAGGTGCAAAGGAGTTTGCAAAAAAGTGTGTACAGTGCCAGATTCATGCACCAATGCTAGGTGCACCTCTTGAAGAGTTGCGGTCCATAACGTCCCCATGGTTGTTCGCCTAATGAGGAGTAGACTTGGTAGGCCCTATGCCTCCTAGCAAAGGAGGAACCAAATTCATTATCGTAGCCGTCGACTACTTTACAAAGTGGGCAGAAGTTGAGGCGATGACTACAATAACTGCTCAAAGTGTGACAAAGTTCCTATGGAAGAGAGTAGTATGCAGGTTTGGGATACCTTAGTGTATCATTTCTGATAAGGGAAGACAATTCGACTCTGAACATTATTGTCAATGGTGTGCGGAACTAGGAATCAAGATCAAGTACTCCTCCCCAAGCCATCCCCAGGCAAATGGACAGGTGGAAGCAACTAATAAAACCATCATGAGAATACTAAAAAGAAGATAGGCCACAGAAAAGGGCTATGGGTTGACGAGCTCCTAAAAATTTTGTGGGCTTACAGACTGACAGACTGACAGAAAAAAGCTCAACAGGCTAAACACATTTTGCCCTAGCCTATGGGAGTGAGGCGATGGCACTGGTAGAGGTCGGGTTACCAAGCTATAGAAGAACAAATTTTGATCCAAAAGCAAACGTAACAAGGTTAGAAGACAGCCTATACCTATTAGGTGAGATAAGGGCAGATGTAGAAGTTAGAGTTGTAGCTTCTAAGTGGAAAGCAGAGCAATACTTCAAGAAGCGAGTGAAGCCCAGATCTTTCAAAGTAGGCAATTTAGTGCTGAAGGAAACCGGCGTCACCTTGGGAGAAGAAGGGAAATTAGGCCCCTTGATGGGAAGGTCCTTATGTTGGAGTGGCAAGTCATAGACAGGGAGCTTACCACCTCAAGGATGTTGCAAGAAGTCAGCTACCTCACTCATGGAATGTAGAGCATCTACGAAAGTACTACGTTTAAAGGAAAGATATATAGTTTTCTTTTATTTTATTTGTTGATTTACGTATGAATATCATTTTCAATAAATGCTGACACGTTTTTGTTCACCTTTTTCTTTGGTTTTTTTTTTTTTTTTTTTGGCTTTTCAATAAATGACCAATACTTGAAGAAAAAAACGAGGAAAATGTGACATGGACGAGGGAACTCCCACTAGCCTAATATCGCCAGGGGGCGACGTGGTTGAGGAACTCTCCCACAAACCTAAAAACTTAAAGGTTAAAACGGTTGAGGAAATCTCTCGTTAACACATTCTCGCCAGAAAGCGACGTGGTCGAGAAACACTCCCACGAGTCTAAAAACTTAAAGGTTAAAACGGTCGAGTAGATCTCCCGTTAACACCTTCTTTCCAAAAGGCAACGTGGTCGAGAAACTCTCCCACGAGCCTAAAAAATTAAATGTTAAAACGGTTGAAGAAATTTCCTTTTACTTTTCATCATAAGGCGATGTGGTCGAAGAACTCTCCCACGAGGTTAGAAATTTAAGGGTCAAAACGGTCAATAAAATCTCCCGTTAACACATTCGCGCCAAAAGGTGACGTAGTTGTGAAACTCTCCCACGAGCCTAAAAACTTAAGGGTTAAAATGGTTGAGGAAATCTTCCGTTAACACCTTTTCGCCATAAGGCGATGGGATCGAGGAACTCTCCCACGAGCCAAAAAACTAAAAGGTTAAAATGGTTTAGGAAACCTCCCGTTAATACCTTCTCGCCAGAAAGCAATGTGGTTGAGGAATTCTCCCACGAGCCTAAAAACTTAAGGGTTAAAACGGTCAAGGAAATCGCCTGTTAACACCTTCTCGCCAGCGGGCAACGTGATCGAGGAACTCTCCCACTAGTCCAAAATGGCTAAAAGAGATCAAGAGAATCTCCTACCGATAGACGACGTAACACTTGAAATTATAAACAACATAAAGCTAATACATAAGGTATGAATAACATGAGTTGATATCATGATGCAGGTGACCTAGAAGCAGTAATGAATACTTCACAACCAATAAGCAAAGTTCAAAGGCCTCGAAAACGGCTTACAAAAGTCAAATATAAAAAAAAAGGCCTCGAAGTACAAACATGTACAGAGCTTCAAAAACAAAATCAAAAGCAAATCCTGACGGGGATATGAAAACTCCGAGCTAAACAGACATCAAGATGGGTGGTGAAAAGCGTCAGGCATCTCGGCCCGACCAAGGGAGTCACAGAAATGAAGGGCAACCTCACTAGCTCGAATAGACTTCCATTCCAAAGTATGCAAGTTCGTTGTGGGTTCCCGAAGAAGAAGCTCACGGAATTGTTTTACACCCAACTTAAAGCCTCTACCCGAGGCTCGTAATCGAATCTTGGGGACAACAACCAATTGGGAAGGACCCGATTAAGGTCGTTCTGAGAATCCTCCAAGGTAGAACCCAACTCAACCAACTGACACTCTAGGATAGAAATTGTTTTCTTGGCAGATTTAACAACTACGTCAAGTTGAAGATATTGACGATCGCTGTCTTTAAGAAGGCCCTTCACCTTAGCCAAGTTTTTCTCGGCTTCAGTTTTCATGCCTTCAGCCGCCCTAGCTTTATAAGTAGCTCTCTTTGTTTGTCTCCAAGAGTGGCCAAACAAGAAGCATATTCGGATTTGGACTTGGCTAATCCTTCGATTTCTAATTTCACACAATTAAACCTGGCAGCAAAGCCTTCCCGCTCTTTCAAGGCACACTCCACCGGAATAGCCAACTCATCTCGTTCCTTCTTAAAAGCCTCTACTTGAGCAACTAAGTTGTCCCTCTCCTGCACAACTCCCATTGCTTGGTTTAGGCGAGTGGCAAGGTCATCTCGTTCTTTTCCGATTGCTACCACCTCCTGACGGTAGTGGTCAGCATCCGTAGCGGAGATCCCCAACTCTTCCAGGAGTGAAGCAACTTGGGCACGAAGGGTAACCAACTCGCCATTGGATGAATGAGAGCGAGCCTCAATCTAAGGCAACTCGCCAGCCAGTTGGTTCTTCTCACCCTCCAAGTGTATCCAATCGTCTGCCAAGTCAGTAGTAAGGCGATCAACTCCTTAAAAAAAAATGATTAAAGATATGTTCTTTAGAATTATTGACCAAAGCATTAAGGAGAACATAAAAATACTGGCGCAAAAACACTACAAAGCTGTTGAACAAAGGCATTGGTGACCTCTGCTCAGTGAGTGTGTAGAGATGGCAGGGAAACTACCGGGTGGGAACTTGAGGAACTTCTCTGGTTGATAGCCAACGAGGAAGCAGTTGCGAAATCCCCCTGAGGAAAAACAACTTCAGTTGGAATAAGCAAATGGCCGCTAACAGGTGGTTCAATAGGAGGACCTGAGTAGTTTTTGGCCTTCCCCACCTCACCAGTTTGCTCCTGGTAGGGTATAGCCTGATCAATCCTGAGATTCTGCTCAGGAGTTATCAAAGATGGTTCGTCACTTCCTCGAGGAGAAACACTGAACAGTGGCGAAGGAATCAAAACCCTGCTGATGCTGACGAGGGAGAGGGCTGGAAACACAAAGGGCAAATCTAGAGTAACCCCACTTGAAGTCATTAAGGCAAGGGGGGAACTAGGCGCTACAACTAACTCTTCCACACTCCTCTCTTCGCCCTTCCAACCGAGGTAGATTCAAAAGAACATCAGAAGGCACAAAACAATTGGCGGGGGTGAAGTCAGTAGAGGCATAGAAGCTTCAAAGGGTGAGAAGCTCACAGAAGTGGAAGGGGGCGTTGTAAGGAGGATGAGACTCAAAATAAGAATATCTTCTTCCACTGGAGTATCGTCACCTTGTTGCTGGGAATCATTAGTCGGAGCCGTTGAGGTCTGAGCAGCTGCTTCGGCGGCCACCTCTGCGACGATTATACTATCGAGATCTTCCTCAGCCTGCAACATGACGTCATCTAGAGAAAGAGGTAGTGGATCCATAGAGGCGGCCATAACACTCAGTTTCTCCTGAGAAGTAGCCAACTTGGTGCTCCCACCTTCCTGGGAGGTGGTTTTACTCGGCAACTCCTGAGAAGATCTCTACTTGACAATACTGACAGTTGGAAGTGATGCCCCACTCTGTTTTTTAGGGGGAGGTACAATTCCCCGTCGTCGAGGGAAGTAAAGAACCACTTTTGGATGAAGTAGACTCATCTGAACGAGGTGAGACACGAGCCTTCTTAACATTTCTTTGTTTCTTCCTCCCTTCACCAGGATGTTTATTCTTTCTCAAATCGCTTGCCGGGGGGGGGAGCACCCAAAACCACACGCCCCGAAATGTGGATCCTACTGGGGACCATCACGAACCTCTCAATATTATTGGGGGTTAAAAGCACATCCGAGAGGCATAGTTTAGGGTAAGCCTGAGCCTAGGACTCCACTAGCCTAACACGGGCCTCCTCACGTGGGGAAAGAATCACTTCGTAGTCATCCCCACCGGGGACAACAGACTAGCATGCCCTACTAGAAAATTCCCGATTAAGAACTTCATCGACAAGAAGTTCCCAGCCAAAGCCAATAATAAGGAAAATTTTGTTGGATCATTCCTTCACATGAGAGTACTTATGCTCTAAATCAACTAAGGCTCGATGGGTTCTAAAACTGCATGGATTCCCCACCAGACGCCTAAACCCATGAAAGGACAAAAACTCACGGGCTGTTAGGTTTGGGTGTTCATCGCCCATGGGTTCCAGCACCCATTGCCACAAAACGCAGCAAGCCATCAAGATTCTCCAACCATTGGGCACCAACTGAGTCGGAGCAAGCCCTAAGACGTCTAACACGGCGTGAACAGGGCACACAAAAGGCAATTGAAACCCCATGGTAAACATAGCAAGATAAAGGGCAACAAAGACATGCATACCTTTGGCGTCAATAGGTTTCTGATTGGGAGCTGGAACCTTCAAATCAATAGAATCAGGGATGTTGAAGTTGTTTCGGGCATTCTCCAGCTCGCGCGAAGTGATGACGGAGGACTAGTGAGAACCTGCAAAAATGGAAGCCGAGGGAGCACTAACAACTAGGGGAGGAGAGTTGCGGGGTGGAGAAGAGTCCGGAGCAGCAACCACTGCCTTACTCTTGGAAGAAGAGGAAGCCATGGAAGGTTGAAGGAAGTCGCAAGAAAAGAAAGAGGCAAGAACTCAGAGAAGAGAAATGTAAGAAACCAGAGAAGAGAAATGCAATAACTCGAAAAGGAAGAAGGTAGGAAATGTGAATAAGACGCAAGACCAAAAGAAGAGGGAAATGAGCATTAAATATGAGATTAAATGAAGTGACGGTTGACGTGCCCGAGGAGAGGAAATGACTCGGTGTACTGACATGCCTCGAAAAAAGAAATGACACTTAGAATCAAGTCCCATCACGCCATGCGCAATAAGACTTCCCAGGTAACCAGAGAGGATATCCGTATCGGTTAGCCCCTAAGGTGGACCTGGGCCGTTACTTGTGATCAAAGCCTATATCATTACCAAGAGGCCCAGCCCAGCACCAAGGGAACCCAACCCATGGCCAATACCGACTGGATAACTATCCAGTTGGTGGCAAAAGATAAAAGAGGTTATTAATCAAATTTGCTAAAAGATGAATCCTCATCTCTAAATGTGGACTTGAATAAAGGATAACCATTATCCGATAAGGGAAAGAAGATAACTTAGGGAGCTCTATGTAAAGAAACAATCTAGGTAATTAAAGGGATCGGATTATTGTAATTATTATTATTATCCTCAAATCACTAACTTAGGTATTGGAGCCGTTCCCTCGAACCCCCGTGCCCTTTACTCTTTGGTTGCAAGCGATCATAAGGTGGTTGATATGAACTTGTGGGAATAGAATCCCTTGAACCCACAATCAATTTGAAAACTCATCCAAGAAAACTAAAATCAAGAAAATGGAGGGAGAATCTAGACCCGTTGAGAACTCGTTTCAGGAACTTAGATTATATTAAAATCTAGACCCGTTGAAAAATCTGTTTCAATAACTCAGATTACAAGAAGGAACGCTACAAAAGTTGTGATTTACTTTTGATAAGTTCAAAAGTTCAATTAAGAATAAGAGGAGTAAACTCAACTCACAATGAATAAATTCATCAAATTTCATAAACTTGTTAAAATGAAGCTACAAAGAATATTTAAACTAAAATCTAATTAAAATCCTAGTCAAAATAAAATCCTTTCTTTCAAAAATACCCCTGGATGAATAGTGCCACGGTTACAGTAACTCGCTACAATATCTCTTTAAACCCTAATTCCTAAAAAGTAACTTTCCAAATAATCACTTAGCTAAAATACTAGGCCTTCTCAAAAATCCTAGTTCACAAGAAATGAGACATATGTGGGCCAAGCATCCTCAAGCCCGATTATTCTAGACTAATTTCTATAACTAATAAAATAAATTATTTAAATGAAATAAACAAATCCAATGCATTCAATCACATAAACATAATAATAGGCCATAATTTATGTTGCACTCTTCCATAGCTTGTATCACGTGGATGATCACTGGGGCTCATTTTCTCAAGCTCATTTTGAATATTCGGCTTTTGCTAGATATGTCTCAAGCGGATTGCATCAATCCTTGTATTGCTTCCTTGCACTTCCTAGCTCTTGATCTTGTGATTGATCCATCTGAAACTTGTAAATGATCTTTAAGACTTTGTCCACGTTGGTGTCCATCATTCCCCCTCTCAAAAAAAGGATTCGACTTTGAATCTCCACCTGCATCAAAGGGAAAAATATCAAAAACTTTGAAAGTAGCAGAAATATGACACTTACCTAGAAGATCCACTTGATATGAATTTTCATTAATTTTTTCAAGAATTTTGAAAAGTTAATCCAAGTTACTCCTGTCATCAACAAGCAAAAGTATCAAAGCTAAAAAAGTAAGTAGATTAAAACCAAAACCATAAACAACTTCAAAAGAAAAATAAAAAATAGTAGTATACAAGGTCCTATTATATGGAAACTCTAATAAGAGCAAATGATACTCCCAGAAACGTGAATGCAACAAGTCAATGAATGGCAAATGATACTCATACAAATGTTCATGAAACACATTTAAAGTCTTCCTCACACCAAAATGACTATTTCAATTATATGCAAATTCAATGAATGACAAACAATACTCTCACATTTGGTCACGCAACACGTTTAAAGTCATTTTTACACCATAATGACCCAACAAACCACATCCATACACTAGCATCTCATGCATAAGACTAGTAGGCTCATAAAGTTTATTTTCTCTAAACAAATACCAATCTAGTCTATAACGCTTATCAAACGATGCATTCTCACACGCTCCATACACATTAGCAAAGTCATCATCATTAGCATGCAATTCCTTATCATATTCAAATCTCAACAACTTTGCATCTAAAATGAAGATAAGGAGATACCTTCTTGCTAAAGCAGCAACCACAAAATTTTCCTTATCTTGTGTGTATTTGAATACAAGAGGAAAGGTATCAATGAATTCCTCCCACTTGACATGATTTCTATTCAACTAATCATGTCCTTTCAAGTACTTCAAGGACTCATATTCGTCAAAGAAAGGTTGGGTAGGAATTGTCGCACCCGGCACAAAATCAATATAATGTTCTATCTCTCTAATAGGTGGCAATCTACTAAACACACCCCTAGGAATCATGTCCTCATATCCCTGCAACAAAGAAACAACAACACTAGGCAAAGAGTCATTAAATTCGTTAGTATTAAAGTTTGATTTAACATAAAATCTCACTTTTGTCTTTATGTTTTTCTTTGCAATCTTTCTTTTTTTTCTTGTGACTCCACTCTTTTTTCTTGACCCTCAACCACCTCTCTATTTTCTTTTTCACTCTCTTTCTCTTAATATTTCAGCCTCATTATCTTTTTTTTTCGCATTCTCTTTTTCTTTTTTACTCTCTTTTTTTCTTTTACTCTCCTATTTTTTTGAACTTTCAGTCTTACAATTGTTTTTCAACTCATTCTTTTTCTCTTGAGCTTTCAGCCTCAGCCTCATCTTTTTTCTTTCTCATTTCTCTCTCTCTCTCTCTCTCTCTCTCTCTCATTTTCGACCTCACTACTTTTTTCCTCGATCTCATCCTCATTGTTACTTTTTTTTTTTTTGTTTTTTTTATCAATTTCACTTTTCAGCTCTAGTTGGTCTTCATGGACCTGTGTTGGAGTTAAATGAGCAAGTTTGATTGTTTTTTCATCCTTTTCAAAACTGTACATATTCTTTAACCCATCATGGATCACCTTCCTATCATGCTACCACGATTTCTCCAACAAAATATGATCATCATGCATAGGCACTACATCACAAAGCACCATATTCTAGTATTTTTCAATTGAAAAAGAAAGTGGTACTTACTTATTTACCCTAACCTCCCCGCAATCACTCAACCACTACAACTTGTATGGTCTAGGTTGTTTCAAGGTAGGAAAATTCAATTTCTCAACTAAAGTAGTGCTAACCAAATTAATACAACTCCTCACATCAATGATTATACCACATACCTTGATGCTGATATGACATCTAGTATGAAAAATGTTCTCTATGCTACTCTATATTATCCATCCTAATTTGTGCATTGAGAGCACGCCTGGCAACAAGAGACCCATTATACTTTTCATTCTTATACTCATGTTCAATATTAGGCTCACGCCTCCTCCTATCTCTTCTACCCTGTAGATTTCTAATTACCGCTTTTTGACTATTCTTCCTATCCCTAACCTCACCCAACGCCAAGTTCAACTGCTCAAATTATTGTTGCATGGCTTGCAACACAAATGATGAGTTATCTGCCATCCCCTTTGGTGATGAGTCACTCCTATGAGAAATCGTAATGTACTACATAAAAAGAATGTTAGTGAAAAATTTCACACACTCCCGTACGTGTTTACACTCGAATAATGACACTCCACTCGTGTTTCACTCTTAATTGATTTTTTCCTGATAATAGTCTCACACTCTCTTGCCTTTTATCTCAGTAGTTTTCTTGCTCAAGTTTTTTAAGACTTAGTTGAACTAAATCAAAAGAATACAACCTTGTATTATTCCAACTAACAATAGGTTCAACAAAGAAGAACAAGAAATAAGGAATGAATAAAATGACACGAGAATCAAGGAATTTATATGAGGGAAATATTAATTATAAAACAAGATACCAACTAGAAAGATGTATTCAGACCAATTGATGACAAAGCTCAATCAACAAATGTATTTGTTTCTCTTTGATGTAACTATGTAGCAATATTTGAATCACAAACAACAAATGTAGCAACAAATGTATTCGTTCTTTTTTGAATTTTTTTTTTCTTTTCCTTTCTCTTATTTTCTTTAATTCAATCACAAATAACAATATTTAATTGTAAAAATCAAGCAATTGAATTCAAACACATAAGAATTGACAATATAATAGAAGAGAATCAATTGAACAACACTCCAAGCAATTGACAAACTTAAAGATGCAAGAAACCCTAGAATTTTTAAACCCTAGGTGATGCAAATTTCAGTCAAAGTAAAAACCCTAAGAATTGTTTTTGCAACCCTAGAATAATGAAGCCCTACAATTAAATTTAAAGATGCAAGAATTAAATGATAGAATCAGACTTGATTGGAAACCTTACTCTGATACCAAATAATATGAATCCGTGGGAATGGAATCCCTTGAACCCACAATCAATTTGAAAATTCACCCAAGAAAGCCAAAATCAATTCAATGGAGAGATAACCTAGACCCATTGAGAACTCGTTTCCAGAACTTAGATTATATTAAAATCTAGGCTCATTGAAAACCCTGTCTCAAGATTCCAGATTACAAGGAGGAACGTCACCAAAGTTATGATTTACTTTTGATAAGTTCAAAAGTTCAATCAAGAATAAGAGGAGTAAACTAAACTCACAATGAATAAATTTATTAAATTTCATAAATTTCTTAAAATGAAGTTACAAAGTGTATTTAAACCAAAACCTAATTAAAATTTTAGCCAAAATAAAGCTATTTCTTCCAAAAATACCCTTGGATGAATAGTGCCATAGCTACATTAACTCGCTATAGTACCTCTTTAAACCCTAGTTCATAAAAGTAACTTTCCATAAAAGCCCTTGGCCAAAATAGAAGGTCTTCCCAAAAATTCTAGTGCATAAGAAATAAGACATATGTGGGCCAAGAATCATCAAGCCCGATTATTTTAGACTAATTCTTATAACTAATAAAATAAATCATTTAAATGAAATAATCAAATCCAAGGCCTTCAATCATATAAACATAATAATAGGCCCTAATTTATGTTGCACTCTTCCATAGCTTGTATCACGTGGATGATCACTGGGTCTCCTTCTCTCAAGCCCATCTTGAATATTCGACTCTTGCTAGACTTGTCCCAAGTGGATTGCACAAATCTTTGCATTGCTTCCTTGCATTTGCTAGCTCTTAATCTTGTGATTGCCCCAACTGAAACTTCCAAAGGATCTTTAGGACTTGGTCCACCTTGGTGCTCATCAGTGGTGGTGGTGAAACACGTTCATAACATGCAGTTACCTTGAAACCATACGCAGTGCTCAAATATGTAAAAAATCCCCTAGATCCTTTATTGCTATTGGTGTAATGGTTGTAACAATTTCACTATCAACTATAGGAGTCTCGAGCTTCATTCAATATCACCACCATAAATAGAAACTCAGCACGACGTTTAATATTTCAGTTAACCTTGTTAATACTAACCTAACCAAAGGGGTGTATCGAAAGAATGGCTCTCCTCTAATCATCCTTGAGTACCCGAATGGGTGGGACCCTTTATCTGATGGTCGAAATCTCAGTGAGTTTGTGAAAGAAGTCATCCAAAGCTTTAGGTTCAATTTGGAAGAGGTGAGCTTATTGGATAAGAGTAACTTCTCTGCATTTACAAAGGAATATTGAGAGAGGGCTTTGTCGTTGCTATTAAGAGCATTGAAAAAACCAGTTACAAGTCATAGGAAGCCAAGGTTTTCATCAAAGGGATTAAACAGTTTGACCTCATTGAGGCATGAGAATTTGGCAAGGCTAGGAGGAATTTGCTATTCATCTATGATGTTATTCCCAATGGGAGGTTATTTGCACTATCTCTATGCAAAGGATGACGGTCGTGTCCTTCAATGGTCAACTAGAGTTTCTATCGTGAAGGGGATTGGGAAAGGTGTAGCATATTTGCATAGTTCCAAAGGGAACAAATGGACCCTTGTTCACCAAAACAACTCAGCTGAGCATGTGCTCATTGACCAGCAACTCAACCCATTGCTCTCAGGTTCATTCCTACAATCTTTTTAAGCATGTGGAAGAATTTAGTAAAATCCAATCTACTCTGAGATCCATAGTGGAGTCACTTGAGCCCTTGAAAATTTCAGGGGGCACATTTGGCTCATTTCTTCTAGAGAATAGTGAGCAGAGTTGCCTCCATTCTCCTGCAACTTCATTTCTTTTAGAGAATAGCAAGCAGAGCTCCCTCCATTCTTGCACAACTTTGAATTAGAAAATGCATGTAGTCTCCCATACAAGAATTCGTCAAAGTCACTATCATTTTGATCAATATCTGGATTCACAAATTCTTCAACGATATTGCGGTTATGAAAATATTCTCCACCTTATTCTGTCTGGTTGACATCAAGATGTTTACACAGAGGAAGATGATTTGTAAAAGGTACTACCCCTTGCATATGGTGTTCATAATTAGCACTGCCACTACTTGGGTTATCGGGTGGTAAAGGAGCACTGACAAACTGAATATTGTTCTCACTACTAGCTTGGCGTGAGTTATCAACATGTAATTGTATATGAGTAGGCACCCTATGAGACCAACACTCGAGCAATCTTTGAGAATCCTCATGCCTTTCAAGCCCATTATATTCTTCTATCATGCTTAGAAGATTTTCATCGAAAGAGACGGATAACCGGGCATCAAGATCCTCACCAGGAAGTTGATGCTTGATCATATAAGGACGTTTACAAATATCTAAAGTTTTCTTCACGAGCTCTTCCGGTGTGATATTCTTCCAGATGAAAATAATGTCTCTCACCTACAACATATCTATTTCCTGTCATTGAGCTCGAGAGAAATCCACCCACCAAAACTGTAGAGAAAAATTCTCTCACCATGACAATTCGTCGATGCGACTGGGTGAAGCCACCAGTGACCGCCGGCATTGTTTACCACCACCATAGCGATCCTCGACCAGGAAACCACCCACAAGCTCGGCCTCTCCATGCACAGTGCACGCGAAGGTTGCGCTTTACCGTCCCCCAAGAATCCTCACCTGGTGGGCATGAAGCTGAAGGGAGGTGACCTGCCAGTTGCCTACGGGATACTAGGGCTGCCAGGTGAGGCTACCCTAAAGGACAACCATACAAGGATAGTAGTACGTTGTGCACGCCGTTCACAATGCATGAAGATGATGCACATTGTTGTGCACCATAGAGCTCCACAAGCAAAACTCTAGGAATGTAGGCACCTTGCCACCCAATCGGACAACCAGGGAAGCCAACAGAAGATCTCTGATAGATTTATCGCTACTGAGAGCCCAAAAGCAAGCTGGAGGAGCTCTGCCTGTCAACCTGTAAGCCAGTTAGGTTGCAGGCGGCACTGCCTAAATCTCTGGTGTTTTCTATCGCCACCCTCACCAGTGCACGCCGTAGAAACTTGCATGACACCAACGTTTCACGCCACGGGAGTCTCACGCCCAACCACAAGCTTGTCAACTGGCGGCCTCCACCAAAATTAGAACCATGCCACCAGAAACAGAAACGTTGGTACCAACCCGAACAGAGGCCACAGTTTTACACCCATGGTAAGGTTAGAACGGAACAGAAACAAAAACAGAATGTTATGCCAGAGGTTTTCAGAAAACACATCATATCATATCAAAGTACTGAACATCTTCAGACAGAACAATATCAGATCAAAAAACATAATTTTATGCACAAAATTTCATATTCGCTCTCTTTTGCAAAGTTCATAAACAAAATATCAAAAATAAGCTCATGTTTACACCAGTCATGACAAAATACTTTCTTCTTAAACAGAATCTTATGAGTAATGCATAATAAATAACTGAGGTAGTTCAAATTCTTTTTTATAACCAAATATGCATATTTTCCAAAAAATCAACCTCAGCTCATTTTATTTTAATGCAAAGTCTAGCATAAGAACCCCACTTACCTGGACTTCTTAGCTTATCAAAAATTCTCCACAGCCGTACTGAACAAAAATCAATCGTCACCTATAAAATAATCATGTAACTTCCATAAATAACCAATCTACGAATTTCAATATCTAAACCTGAAATACCTATTTTAATACTCCAAAACCTACAATTTATCTTAACTCTAAAATACCTTCACTTTCTAAATTCATCATTTTTCCACTTAATAACTATATTAACTAATATAATTATGTACTATAATGTGAGACAAAAAAAAACCTGTATAGAATACCAAAATATTTATTGAAGACGACGTAGCCTCATGGAAAGACTTGTCCTACCGAAAACACTTATTCATGAAATAATTGGCTAAAAGGTAGAATTGTAATTATAACTCGAGATATTTACTAAACCTACGGAAGTTTATGAAAATGAAACACAACAAAAAAAAAGAACGAAAAACTGATGAGAACAAACAAATGCAATGGAGACGCCATACTCATTGAGAGTGGAGGAGCAGCGCAAGGACTGGGAGGTGGCGGAGATTATATCAACGAGGTGGCGGCTAAACACTGAGAGAGAGAGAGAGAGGTTATGGGATGAGCAAGCTGAGCATGAGAGAAAAAACAGAGAGGGATATTACCGTGCGACGGAGGTGGTGTGAGGCGGACCTGGGGTGACGGAAGTCTTCACCAGCGGTTTCTGGGGCCTCAACATGAAGGAGCTCTCGGTGGGCAGTTGTTGCAGTGGCTCACGGTAGGAGGAACACATCCTCTGTTTCGGCAATGAGGAAGAGAGGTTTTTGCGGGATGGTTAATGGTGGCTACCCTAATGGGTTCACGACTGGGTCACGGTGGTGGCTTATGGCAGCGTTGTGGAGGAGCATGCAGCGGCTTGACCTCCTTGGGAAGCTGCAGTTCCCGTGTGATGGTTGAGTAAAACCGTGAAAGTGCAGACTGGTTTTTGGCCGTGCGTGGGCAAGTCTCTTGCCGTGCGATCCGTGGACTTGGCGTCTCAAGTGGTGCTACCAGTGGTGATGCTCTACCTTTGCTGGCCGTGGGTGGTGCACTGCATAAGTGCACAGTGGGGGCGGAGGACGGTGACACGAGGGCATGGGGAGTGCTAAGTGGCAGTGCTATGGTGCACAATCTGTGCGTGGCTTTCCCTCGGTCCGTACGTCAAAGTACAGTGGCGGAAGGTTGAAAGGGTCACGGCGACTTACGGAGGTGCAAAGATGACTCCGTGTGTGGCTGTGCTAGCAAGTAACGGGAGGTAGTGGCAGCATGGAAGTTGGGGAGGGTGGCGATTTCAGCGCACAAGAGAGATGGGGAAGGAGATGGCAACACTTTTCTTCAGTTTTCTTCATGCACGAAGGGTTAAATATAAGCCAACGAAAAACAACACAAACCCTAGAGAAGTGAGGGAGACGTGTGTGTGCATGGAGTGGAATCCTAAGTTCCCACGGGCTTGAGCTTCTGGCCTATTTCAAAAACATTTGGGTCCAAGTATGGTAGTAAAAAATTAAATAAATAAACAAACAAAAGAAATGACTCTTTTCTAAGTTTTGGGCCTTAAACCAAAACTATACCATATTCCAACTTGTCTCTTGAAAAAATATTTCTTGGCCCATATAAATATTCGACAAATCAACTAGCTTTCCATACGCATAAATCCAGAGATTTTAGAAAACAGCTTGGTGTTGATCTTGGGTGTTACACTATCATTCCACTTGGAATGATGAAAGTTGTGTCAGGATACAGGGAGGACGGATTAGATAGAACACTGGATCCAACTGATTGAGGAGGAGCCTGACCTCGAGACGAGATTTGATTTGATCATCATGTTTATAGCCCTAGTCCTTCATGCTCTAGAACGCAAGAAGCGATTAATTTGGTTTTGAACTTATGATGATCAGTAATGCATTGAGATATTTTAGTTATTCTAGCATAAGTTCTGTTTCCACCCTTCTATCCACTGTGGTTATTGCATACTATTAGTTACATACTAGGATGCATTACATATCAACTATTAGGAACTAGGGTATGTAACCTTGTATTCGGAGTCGAATACCAAGTCATTAGAGTCTGAGGGCATCACACAGACTCTACTTCAGCTCCAGCAAAACGGAGTCGAATTCGGAGGTGTCACTTGAAATCTTAAAGAGTAATTTTGGAGTAGGCTACATGCTCAAAAATTTATTTCGACAGTATATGAGTTTTCTTTATTTGGCTTAATAATTAGGTTAAAATTAGTTAATGGACCAAGAGGGATCTATTTGGAAATTGGCCCAAAAATTTTACGAGACGAGTTGGGCTATTTTAGCTGTAAAGTCGACACCTATTTTTATTTATTATATACTCGATCCATGAAAATATGAACAAGCCAAAAAGATTACTCAGACTGCTTTAACTGGCCAAACCCATTTTGTTAAGTTCATACACCAACAAGATGTAGGCCCAAATTTTTGAAATGGACCCAAAACTCGTAGCCCACAAGCATTGCCTTAGGCACATGCATAACTCCATGCACGTTGAGCTCTCCCTTCGCATTCATTAGGGTTTCCAACAGCGTGTATGTATAGGTAACCATACACTAAGATGCCAATACATGCACAACGGTTTCCCCCACGCCTCATGTCTCCACCACGGCTCCCTCTCTCTGCATGTCTATTTCTCTGTGACCGCCACCCACCACCGAACCAGTTCCTCCATACACATTCGTAGCACCTCTGAAAACCACTGTATGCCAGCCCCCCTTATTTTGGAAACCACCCAACCCATGTATGTCCACTGCACAAAACTCACACTGCTTAGCCCCAGTATCAACCGGCAACCTTGCACCGCTGCGCTCCATGTCTAGGAAGCAATCAACAAGCCACCTCAATGTGCACTCAAGCCTCTGCCCTACACTGCCCAGCCACCAAAAATTTCCAACGTGGTTGCTCTGTTTGCACCATACCAAAACAGAGGAATATTTCTTCCCCATCGTGAGCCACAAACCAGCCACCCTACGCCGCCAGCCACCCTCCACGTCAGCACCACCTGCATAGAAAGTGTCGTCGGGCACTTCACGCCACCCCAAGCTACCGTGTTCTCTCGATAACCTCCTCTCCCATCTAACGATGCTCTCTCTCTCTTTGTCAGAAGTCCCACCACAGTTGAACCCAACCGTGCCGCCATTGAGATCCACCCAGACCGCCAGCTCACGTAGCCTCTCTGTAATCTGTGCATGACTCCTCTTTGCACAGTGAAGTTTTATTTACAAAATAGAAATATATTCTTTGCCTGGGGGAGCTTTGAATTGATATTACGTTTATTCCTTGATTATTACAATTGGGTTTGGACTCACATGGGTTTTGTTTACATACTGGGCTTTATATTTTAAGTGCGGTCAGTTTTAATTCAAAATAGCCCAGAAACTTTATTTTTATAGCAAATATTGAAGGGATTTAAATTATGTTCTTAAGCATTAATTTTTATAACTGAATTTCAGAAGTAAACAGTAACCGTGTAGTTTTATTTTGAACGCTTTAAATCTAATTTAGTCTATTTTTATTAAATGAAATTGTATTGTTTACTGTAATATATTTTTGGTATAATTATATTAACTGGTATTAAATTTTTATAGTTAAATTTCAGTAGTAAAATAATTTCGGGTTCAAAGTATTAGTCCTACAGATTAAGTGGATATCGATTCACTTGGGGAGTTATGATATTTAGGGTTACAAGAATCTTAGAAGTTTTAGGAAAAATAAGTTATTTTGGTATTTTTAGACTTAAATATCAAAATACGTGTTACTTAGAGATTTACGTATGTTACGTGTCTAATTTTATAGGTGACGATTAATATTCGTTCAGTACTGTTGTGGAAAAATTCAGAAAAATTAAAAGTCCAGGTAAGTGGGTTCCTATGGTAAACCTTGCATAAAATAAAATGGAGCAAGGTTGATTTTATGGAAAATGTGCTTGATATGTTTTGAAAAGAAATTTGAAACAACCTCACCTATTTATTCTGCATTACTCATGAAATCTGTATGAAAGAGAAGAATATGTTTTTGTCAAGACTAGTGTATACATGAGCAAAATTTTGGCATTTTGTTTCTGTGCTATGCGAAAAAGAGCGAATATGAAATCCGAAAATTTGTTTTTGTGATGCAAAGATGTTCTGAATTTGTTTTTGAATATGTGAAATGATCTGAAATCATTCAGTACTCTGTTGTGATATAATGTGGCATCTGAAAAACCTTTGGCATGACTTTCTAATTCTGTATCTGATTCTATTCCTGGTTATGATTCGATGATTCTGATTCTGTTTTGCTCTGAAATATGGCCTTGTGGAGGATGATAATAGTGGCATCTGGCCCTATCACGGGTGATAATAGTGACTTCTGGCCCTGTCATGGGACATAATAGTGACCTCTTGCCTTATCATGGGATATAATAGTGACCTCTGGCCCTATCACGGGATATAATAATCGCCTCTGGCCCTGTCACAAGATATATTAGTGGTTTCTATTATAAGTGCAATCGCTTTAGTATCATGGTGATTTATATTCTGCTTGACTCTCCGCATAATGCACAACCCTACCACTGGGGTTAAGCATGGTCTCTGATCTAATATGATGCTCTGATATGATGTGATATGATAAAATACTGATGTTCAGTTATGTTATGCCAAATGACATTTTTGAATATGAACATTTTGAACTGTCTCTCTGATATTTTGATAACTTGTTTTTGGATTTGCAATCTGAAACTAAAATATTTTGTTCTACATTCTGAACTCAGTAAAAAGGCTCATGTTTACATATTAGTATATGTTCTCTGCTTACTGAGTTGTTGATAACTCATCTCTTATCTCTACGATATTTTTCAGAGAATTTGAATATTTTAGCTGAGGATCAAGATTATGAAACATGTATGAGATGATTTAAGCATAATGGATTAAGCATAGAAGGTTTATCTAAGTATTGTGTAATTTTATTAAATAATTTTGTCATGTTCTAATGACTTGGTATTTTGGGAGGTTGATTATATTGAGGTAGTTGGTTTGAAACAATAATTTTTCTATGTCATTGAGAATTTGGAGTCTATAAATATATTGTTGTGATATATATATATATATAATTGTTTTTTTGTGAAAGGAAGTAACTCTCCGACCCATTCGGTACCAGGCCCTTACAGTGAGACTGAGAGTCAGTGAGGCACTGAGGTTGAGGGCTTTTAATCCTCAAACCCTAACTACTCTAAACAATGTCGTTTTACTTGTATTTAGGCTGGGTTGGAAGGTTATATTTATCAAACGATGTCGTTTTGATCCAGAGCCCTATTTTGGGCTATGTTGTTGCAGGTTTGGACTTCTAAATCCTCTTATTTCTCCTTAAAACCCTGTTTGGTCTTATTTTTCCTAAACCCTAAACCAAACCCTTTTTTTTAAATCCTAAATTTGATTTTAATCTTTGTTTTAACCATAAGTTTTTTTTTTTTTAACTACAATTTTTATAATTTTTTCTACATTAAATTTAATTGTTCATATTGATTATTAACAATTACTAATTCATTAGTGTCTAATTACATGTCGTTATAATGGTGTCTAACATATTTTTATTCTAGATTTATTTCTAGTGTCAAACTTATTTTAATTATATGTTATTATTATAGTATAAGTATATTATTTAGTTCAAGACTTTTTATATGAGTGTATATGATCAGTATATAAATAATACATATTTTTATAACATATGTATAATATTAGAGTTAGAGTTGATTAGAAAACAACTACGACTTTGACTAGAAAAAAAAAAAAATCTGACTCCGACTCTATTTTTGCACAGCCCTAGACGAGGCTATGGTAGTCTTTAAGGATGATGATGAGCTTTGCCTATATGAATATATGTTCTAAGGTTTCAAAGAAGTTCTTTGTCTTCATCTTGCTCCCATCCAATTTCTGCCCAACGCCTGAAGGCTCTTGATGTCATCTTGTATGTTGTGGCCTTTGGCTTTGGACCACTGGAGACATCCTAATCCTCATCTCACCATTGAGGAGTTCTAGTTTTTTTACTGACCTACTCCCCAACCGAATGGCCTTTGGAGTTTTCAGGGTTAGTCAAGAAATAATTGGTTTTCATTCCGAGTCCCTAGTCAAGTGTTAAGAAATGAGGGAACTGATCCTTCAATGCAATGGTTTTGGGATTAGAGTATGATCTTCAAGAGTCAAACTCCGCAACTAAAGCGAGGAGAATAAAGAGCTCGTGGGGAAGCCCATTTGATCTGTTAGATATACTTTATAATAAAAATAACTTTACAATCTGACGGACCATCAAAACACATCAATTTGTGGGATTAGTTTTATATAATCCATTTATGGCTAGAATATTTCTCTATATTTGTTATTTATGTACATGCTTTGGTATTTCTATTTCTCGAATATCTGCCCATATGTTTTGACTACAATTTCATTTCATAGTTTCAATCTTTATATCTCCAACCTTCATTTTCATCCTTGATCCCTCCTAACCTCGGTTTCCATCCATGTATACTCGATCCTAGTATTCATCAAAAACACCACGAACCAATTTTTTCGTCCTAAAACCCATGCACTTAATTTCTCCCTAAGAGTTGTGCACTTGTTTTTCGCCCTAAAACCCGTGCATTTGTTGTCAGCCCTAACACCCATGCCCCATATTTTTTAGCTCATATGTCTGAGATTATATTTTTGACCTTGAACATTTTGCATGTTCTTATTATCATATATAAATTTGCATGCCCTTCTATCTACTAAGGGAAAATATGGGACCGGGAAGGTCATTGAATGGGCTTAGGAGCACGCGCTACAACAGAAAAGGCTTTTCTTGGGAATAAAGCAGGAGGAAATGCATCATTCAAAAACTCAAGCATCATCTCAAATAACTTCACAATCCAACTACAAATACTTTTCATATGAAGCATTCTAAGAGTAAATAATAACTCTGAGAAATTTCAACATCCTGGATATAGTGGACGTCTTGCATCTTCCAACAATTGCTCAAAGCTTGTATGCTTAGATGGAGTAGTCGTGGGTCCTTCATTAACTTCAATTTGAACTTCACTCGTGTCCATAAATTTCCCAAAATGGACATAATCTAACATGTCTTCCATGTCATCAACATATTCTCCACCCACATCGAGATGGCCATTATCACCGTTCCTTACGGTGGCAAAATCATCAATCTCACCATGGAATACTTCAATGCCTCTTTTAAAAAGATGTTTTTCGATGATATCGATGGGATGGTAATAGTTATTAAGACATCTCCTACAAGGACATCTGTCACGCCCCCAGTCTCTACTTGGGATGGAATGAAGACTTGGAACGTCGGGACATACAATACAAGGTTACATACTATCGTTCATTACAGTTAATATGCAATGCATCTTAATGTGTAACAAACAGTATGCAATAATCGCAGTGAAAATAAGGGTGATAATAATAATTGCTGCCAGAATGAACTGAACTTCCCAATGATTTATAAACCAAAAATAGGTACTTCCTCACTTAAGAGGTCCACTTGAGTTCAACTAATGTGGGAGATAGAATCTCCATAAAACCGAATCTACATAGCCAAACTAACTCTCGCGTTTGCTCTACAGTAATAGACTCGTTGCTATGAAAGTTCAAATCAAGTCCAGCCTCTTTCCAGATCAGGCTCCTCCTCAACCATCTGAAACCAATGGTTCATCCTGCTCACTATATGCCGATCCTAATAAAACTTCTACCATTCCAGGAGGAATGGTAGTGGGACTATCACAGTAAGATTCATTGAAATCTCAATAAGTTAAATAACCAACTTGCACAAAAATAAGATATGCATGATTAATCATAAACATGAGATACATGCAAAAAAAAAAATCCATATTTGTCTCGAATCCAAGTTCCTCAACATTTTCAGAAAAACTTTGATGCATATTTTCTTTTGGAGAGCATTTTTCACTTTCTCATTTCAAAAACATGATATTTCAAAAGAGAACATTTCATACCTCATTACTTTAAAAAACGTAACATTTTATCGTTATTAAAGCCATCATTAACAACATAACGTATGGTATCGTTACAGTTTTTCATGTGCATTGCGAGTACCTGCTGGTGACCGTAGTACAACTCACGTTGAGTTGAGACTATATTGTTTGCAAACTTGTTCTCAATGCATTGGTAATATAATATAACATCATCATAACATTATAACATATATACTCACCAGCATTAAGGGTCATAACATTTCACTTCGCTCCGCCATTCTTTAAAAAAAAAACCCATTCGAAACTCGTTGACTGTTCTTTGCCAACCCAGGGGTTACCACTCTATTTTTACTCGCTCCAAAGTGGACAAATGAGTTTTACTAAGACAATTTCTCATCCAAGCTTTTTGGGGTCGTGACAAAAATTATTTTCATGCTATGCTTGAAATATATATTTCATGACATGTACATATGTAGTAGGTTTTCATGTGAAAATGACATTTATAGATGTAATATGCTAAAATGGTGAGGATTCCACGTGTCATGTCAACAAGTAATAAAATGTTCAATAATGTATCATACGATATTTCATTCTCAAAATGAGATTTATAATATAAATGTAGCACTTATACAATAATCATAAATAAATTATCTAAGAGTAAGTTAGAAGTTAACTTACAAACATCCCGAGTTTAAAGAATCAAAGCATTTGTAATCAAAGTTATACTAAGTTAGGATTTAAATCTCTAAGGTAGATGTTCATAATCAAAGGGTTCAAAAATTAAGTATTTAGAAAACTGCCCCTAAACTTAGCAAAATTGCCAGTAAGACCTTAAATTTTCACTATTTGCATTTTGGCTCCAGAATTTACCAAACATCAGAAACCCCATATTTTCTATGCTCTAAAACCATCTATGCCATTAGAAATTTAAGAATGAAAGTGCAACAATGCCAAATACACTCAACCTGTGCCATGCATTTCATTAAGGCCTAGATGTGATTTTAACCATTCAACTTCTATGGATGCATGTATACTCAAATTCATCAAGTGCCAAAAGTAATTATAACCATAGGAATAAATTAAAAACTTAGGCTCAAATCATACAAATTCATCCCAACACTTAAGCATGGCTTTAAGACCTTAATCTTCACTAATTCATCCATTATGGATGCATGATGTTTCTAGCTTTCCTTACACAAAGATGTTTCCAAACTTAGTTAAATCATGCATTTTCATTCTAATCTCAATCACAAGGATTTTCTAAATGCACATTATTCAAGCCTAGATAAATGAATCAAAACTTCCATAACCTAAGCATAAACTAATCAAAATAGATGCATGCTATGTGATCAACACAAGATAGAATTAAAGCCTATCATGACATGCTTCTAATAAAAAAATAAAACCTTCCATGATCATTCTAAGAAATTAATAAATCATATCAAAATATGCTAAGACATGCTATAGCTAAGATTTTCACTTAAAACAATTTAGACACTTAAACCATTCTTAATGAACCCGGTTTTGAATTAAGCATGGAAACATTTTCTAAATTCGTCCAAAAAATTACTCCAACACTTGAAAACAAGACTTGACATATAAACTAATATCTAAGGTAAGAAAACTTACAGAAGTCGCGGCCCTCAAAGATCCCAAAACAACTTCACTCAAGAACTCTTAAGAACTTCACTCGGTTTCACTCTATTGCTCATTAAGGGGGAGAAATGCTCTCAAGACTCAAGAGAAGGCTTGGAGGAGAGGTGTGGAGAAGTGAGGAAGTGAGGGAGGTATTTATAGGATTCAAGAGGGGAGGGGAACGTTGGCCTTAGATGAAGATGAGATTTTGGATTGGTGGAGGTGGGAGGTGGAGTGCTTGAGTGCAAAATGTCAAGGGTGACATCACTTGGTTCAGTTCAATAGTGGTCTAAAGTGTCATAATTCATCATAGAAGAGAGCTAGAAGACGTCCATGAGTGCAGGAGTTGCTTGATTCATATTTTGTAAACAAAAATCCACAAGACAAGCAAGCCATAGCCAACGGTTTTGGGTTTCCTTCAAAGCTATCCAGATTTTTATCCCTATTTTGTCCCATCCTCTTGGTCTGTATTGGGGGCATTATGGACATCATTTGAATACTTTTTCAAATGAGGAAGAGAGGCATGAGTGGCTGCCAAGTGATCATGCTTGGGTAGAAAAAGAAAGGGGCGAAATGGGTGAAGTGATTTCAAGTGAGTGCCTCTCTTTGAGCCAATCGGTTGGGCTACCTTTGGGAGGTAATTGGGTAAGCTTTCTCTTGAGTGCTTTGAAGCACTTCCAAGGCACAAAAGGACAAGGGAGGTGGGGTGGTGAGGTGGCTCAGCCATGGGCTAAGGGGGAGTTGAAACTCAACCAAATTCATCCAAGGCTTGATCTGGGTCTAAGGGGATCATATGAGGTGTTTAAAGACCATAGTACCCTTGAGAAAAAGGAATAAAAAGATTGGGCTTAAGGGAAAAACAGTCCATTGCACACAAAGGGCACACATGTGTGTCGATTGGTGTAGTTTGGGGTTTTGATATGTCATTTCTTCTAATGACATGTGTGGAGGTTTATCTAGGATCCTAATATGATCTAAAAATGATTTAATTGAATAATAAAATAATAAAATTTAAGATAAAAACGGCTAAAAAGATTAAGAAACAAAATTAAGCTCCAAAATATGGTTTAAAAATCATTAATCATGGGTAAGTTGATTAATGGTCTGAACCCAATTTCAAAACCTAATTTAGGTACTTATGGTATGACATGGGCTTGAGGAAACCCATGGTATGGTGTATTGGGCTTCAAATTGAAGAGTGAATAAAAGTAAAACGAGGTTTTCGGCCTTGTGGGGCTTAAAAGGGCCATGAGTGTGGGTTAATGGTCCATGGGGATGGGAGGTCTTGTTTCTAGATTTTGAGGGATCATCTAAGGCCTCAAAGGCTTACCAAGTTTGGGTCCGAAATACCTCAAAGGCTTAACAAGTTTGGATCCAAAAGACAAGTTTTTCTAAGGTTAGGCCAAAGGCCTTCAGTCTCACCAAGTTAGGCCCAAAGGCTTCAAGTCTTCTATACATTGGGCTTAACTTCTAAGGTTCTACAAAAGAGGTCTATATTCTTATAACTCTCAAATTGGTCTGGGGCTTATGGTACCTATTCTTAGCCCATCACATCCTTAGGGAGTTAGAGGCCTAAAGTCTTATGTCCATCAAGTTAGGCCTAATGTTTTAGTGTATCTCCTAAGCCTTTATACCCAAAAAATTTGGGCCCTTATTAAACCAATCTCTTGGGCCTTCCTAAGTCCATAAAAAATTTTACCAAAATTACTTAGCCCAATAAGGTGGCAAAATCTTCAGTATGACACTTGTCATTCTAACATTGGTATCTTGGCACCTTTCCTTGAAATTAATAAAACACTAAAAATTCTCCAAAATAATATTTGCTAAACTAATCAAGCTCCAAAAATTTCATTTTCCTCAAAATCAATATTGCACTAGAAAGTAGAATCTTCTAATAATTCTACTAAACCCAAAATATATAGTCCTCTTGCCAACTCAAATATCCAAAATTGTTTTTATTCTCAAATAGCCCAACTCTTAATTAACTAAGATTAAGGCTACTAAGGTCAAGGCCTAAGGAGTTTTTTAGGCGGGGTGTTATAACATCTAATAAGATTGCTTTCAGATGGATTATCTCATGCTAGAAAGTTTTGAATTCCCATACCATAAGATTTATCTCTAAACCTATCAGTAATATTGATCCAACTCTTGTTCAATCATATTCAGGTCTCTATACAAAGCATCATAAAATAAGGTTATAAGCATAATCGTGGCATGATTGGTATAGAATGATACTTCAAGACACGAATATTTGCAAATACATTACTAATTTAACTCAAAAGGTATATGGACAAAAGCACAATAGTTAAGTTACCAAGCGTTTACTTGCTCGTGACAATATTGGTTCACCAATATACATAAAGATCGTTGTAATTAACCAATTATGCGTGATTCACAACCTTAATTTGTGTAATAAGTCTAATAATCATGTGCTCCATCGATAGTTTTAGGATACATTTTGGGTAATAAATAAATGTGATTGCCCATATAATTGTCTTCTTTTGCATTAGACAAACTATAAGACACTTGGAGGGCGGAAATTTGTATATGGTATTGAAAAGTAACATCATTGAAAAGAATACTTTCTATCAAACATTACTTGGAAGGAATGAAAGGTTTACATTCCATGTACGAAAATGTAAAATTTCTTAACTATCAATGGGGTTGTCACCTTCAGATGAGAAAACCTCAACAAAAAAGAAGATGCATGGACATCTAGGCAACTCGGATTGAATAAATGGCAGGCTATTCATGAAGATAAAGGCAGGGCAAAACATCAAATTAATAGGTAAATCATCATAATTAAAAAAAAAAAAAAAGGAAAAACATATCAATGTTGCACAATAGAAATTTGCAACGAGGAAATCAAGAAGTCATAGGGGTCCATAATCGACATTTATAGGATTCTATACTTACTGCATAGTATATATACATGCATTGATGGAGGAATTAAGCCCAAGATTGAAACTGGCTTACCTTCAAGGTATAATTGATACCCTTATAGATGATGCAGGACTTCCATATAGGCAAGAGAGTATATGTAAATAGCAATACGTACAGGCCGCTACTGGATGATTTTCGGAATGATTCAAATCCAAAAATGGGAATTAATCATAGTCCCCCCAAAATTAGATCACAACAGCGCAGTGTGTAAGCTTTTCTCCCAATCGAATAGACTGTTATCTCTCTCATAACTTTAATTTCGGTGGTTACTTTTAATGGAGGGTAGAAGTAGGTGAGAAAGAATATAAATTATCGGGAATGGAGCAAAGGAGAATTTGAAATAGGATATTGCAAATGGGTAGAAAATTTTTGCAACGCATAAATGTCATTGTGTTATTGTTTCAAAATTATTGCTAACTAAATTAGCATTCCAAACCCGAGGTCAATTGCAATGATTATTTTGCAAGAAAATTATTTCATCACAATTGTATCATTTGCAAAGAGAAATGAAGTTTCGTTGCAAAAAAAGGTATATATTAGCAAGGAAAACAAAATTGTTGCAAATAATGGTAGCAAAAATCCTTTTTGATTGTAGTGATGTGGACGAGTCATGTTAGATGGACATGCTCACTCGAACAAAAACTTGAAGGAATATCTCGATTTTATTCGTCTATCAGTTGAATCCCTCGTTTCCCAAAAAAGGAAAGCTAGCTCCTCTGAAACTCGTGCAACAACAGAGAGAATCGTCAATAATTAAATTATACTGAGAACCACCCGAGAAGGGACATGAGGGAAAGGGTCCGGTCTCACTCATGGTGACTTCCATTCTTCCAACTATTTTGGAAGATGAACTTGTCCAAATTGTCACTCGCAAAGGGACTAAGCGATGGGTTTGGTCGCCCATTCAAAGACCAAGTCATCCAACCTTTTTTTGAAGAATTCGGTGGTCTTGGAGAGGAGCTCAAGAATTGTGAAGCTTTTGGTCATGGAAGTAAACCACCTCCTCAAACTCAGGAATCCTATGATAAGTCTATGATATTTCATATGATAAGGATAAGGATAAGTGATGTATGAGATCCCATATTGCTCGAGAAAAAGAAGTTATTACTCTTTATAAGGTTCCAATGGGGCTTCAATTGTATCATTGACTAGTCCTTTTGGAGTATAGGTCATGTGGTTTGGGCCTTCTATTAGGGCATTACAAATGGTCTCAGAGCCTATCCTAGCCATAAATGTGAGACTTAAGCCGTGTCACCTACAACGGACAAGCCTGAAGAGGACGTCGAGAATTTAAGGAAATAGATTGTGATATCTCATATGATAAGGATAAGGGTAGGTGGTGTATATATGGGCTCCCACATTATTTAGGAATGAGAAGTTCTTGCTCTTTATAAGGTTCCAATGGGACTCCAATTATATCATTGACTAGTACTTTTAGAATATAGGCAATGTGGTTTGGGTGTTCGCGTCACAAAATCGACTAAAATGAAAGAGGCGAGAGGTTCTAGCCTTGTTTCCTAACAATCTCCTGCTACGCTTTTTGTTTAGTGGAGGAATCACATCACCAACCATGTTGTACCCTTTCTGTAACAATGACTTCTATGCTCGGGAGGATGGTGACCCTTTGTTGGAAAAACTCACTCTCCTGGAGAGAGAGAGTGAAGCAGTGCACAGAGAAAGACATCACTTGATAAAATGAAGAGTGAGTCTATTGTCAAGCCAAAGAGCTTGCTAAAGTTATCTTGATAGTTGGACCAGGGATCTTGCGGGGTGCTCGGAGCGAGCCATGCTCTTTCTCTGGAGGACAAAAGTGACGCATCGAACAATGCTACTAAGGTCGTGCAAGAAGAGTTCATGCAAGTAAATGGCTAGTTAGCTAAGCCGACAAGAGTTGTCAAAGGGGAGATCACGTAGCTCAAGACCCAATTTGCAGAAGAAGAGTCAAAACTTCAGTCCAAGCAGGAGCAACTTCAAGATGAATTGGAGAGTGTCCAAGCTCAGTTGTCATCCTCTATAACCAAGAAGGGTTCACTCTACCTGAAATATTCCAAGGTGTCTCGTAAATGGCGGAAGGTCTTGAAAGACCAATTGGGTCATGTGGTTGAAGTTAGGAACTTCTTTTGGTGTCATGGGTATAACTGGGGTATATTCCCGAGACTTCAACTTCAATTCCTCAATCTGATTTTGTATATTCCAACATATTCCACGATGATCATGTTAGGGGTTATACCAGCAACGCCTGCACTTCTGACCTCATGACTTGCTGACCTGTTGACCATTACCATCCACACCTTGCCTGTCTCTGGATCTACCTAATGACCTAGTTCCCATCTAGACTAGCATGACGCGGTTAGCTCAGCAACAAAGTTGGCCATGACTAGCCTGTTAGACTTAAATACAATTCTCTAATGCGGAATAACACTTTAGAAATGAGAATTGAAAGGTTTAAAGCCAAGAAAAAATTACCTCCAGCCATTGATGCAATTCACTGTATAAGTTGCGTTTCTCACTGTGTTTGGCTCTTCCAAACTCTTCTCTACTCTATTTAGATGGTGTAATATCGAAGGGAATTGAGTGAGTGAGTTTGGAGACCAAACACATGTATTTATAGCCGAAATCTCCATCAAATTTTGATGTTTACGTGTTCCACGTGATCCTATTTTCATGGGATCAGTTTAAACTTAATAGAATAGTGTTGGACCACTTAAAGGACTCTTAAGTGATAGACTCCCACTCACGAACGTCTCCGTGAGTGAGAATCAGTCAATATCATTTAAGCATGAGAATCGGTCAATATTCTCTCACTTGGTCCACACTCTTAATTTAAGATTTCATCTTAAATTCATCAATAATCTTCATTTAAGTAATAAATACATGAATCATGGCGATAGGTTCTCTAATGACGAGTATTACCTTCCATGTATTACTATGTATTCATTCTTTATAATTTATGTGGGAACAATTTCTTAATGAATAAACCCTATGTTTATTCTTGGTCCAATACAGATGAATTTTCTCAAAAATAAATTAAGGTGCACATTAATATGAGAAAAGAACATCAAAATGATTAAGAATTTCATTAAAAAATAACATTGTTCATACAATGAAAAAACTACATAATGGAACCAAGTCCCATATTCACTATATGATCCTTGAATTTCAACGGTGGCATGCCCTTAGTCAAAGTATCAGCGATCATTAGTTCAGTGCTTACATGCTCAATGACCACTTTATTTTCTTTAACACGTTCCCTAATGGCTAAATATTTAATGTCGATGTGTTTACTTCGACTCCCACTTTTGTTGTTCTTAGCCATAAAAACAACAGCTGAATTGTCACAATACATTCTCAACGGCCTAGAGATTGAATCCATAATTCTAAACCCAGAAATGAAACTCTTAAGCCATACACCATGTGAAGTAGCCTCAAAACAAGAGACGAACTCGGCTTCCATAGTGGAAGTGGCAGTCAAAGTCTGCTTGGCACTCCTCCATGATATAGCTCCATCGGCCATCAAAAATATGTATCCTGATGTTGATTTGCGTGAATCAATACAACCAGCAAAGTCAGAATCTGAGTAGCCAATTACTTCCAGATTGTCCGTTTGTCTATACATAAGCATGTATTCTTTGGTCCCTTGAAGGTACCTCATTACTTTCTTTGCAGCTCTCCCGTGGTCTAAACCTGGATGACTCTGATATCGTCCCAACATTCCCACAGCAAATGCAATGTCAGGTCTTGTACAGACCTAGGCATACATTAGGCTTCCTACAGCAGAAGCATATGGAATGTTCTTCATTTGTTCCCTTTCAAGGTCGTTCTTTGGGCATTAATTCAAATTGAACCTATCACCCTTCACAATGGGAGCTACACTTGGTGAACAATCATTCATCCGATATCTCTCCAAAAATTTATTAATATAGGTTTCCTGAGACAGACCCAAGAAACCTCGAAATCTGTCTCTATGGATCTTAATGCCAATGACATAAGATGCCTCACCTATATCCTTCATATCAAAATTTTTTGAGAGGAATTATTTCACCTCATGCAGTAAACCCTTATCATTGGTTGCTAGCAAAATGTCATCCACATATAAAACAAGAAAACAGATTTTACTCCCACTGACCTTCTGGTATATACATTGATCCATAACATTTTCTACAAAACCGAATGAAGAAATTACATTATGGAATTTCAAATACCATTGGCGGGATGCTTGTTTTAAACCGTATATGGATTTCTTGAGCTTGCAAACCAATTGCTCACCATCACTAGAGGGGAATCCTTCAGGCTGTTTCATGTAAACCTCCTCCTCTAGATCTCCATTGAGAAATGCTATTTTCACATCCATTTGTTGCAATTCTAAGTCAAAATGGGCTACTAATGCCAAAATAACACGCAAGGAATCTTTCTTAGATACGGGAGAGAAAGTCTCCGTGTAATCGATTCATTCTTTCTGAGTGAATCCCTTAGCAATGAGTCTTGCCTTGTATCTCTCAATGTTGCCTAATGAGTCTCTTTTAGTTTTAAAGACCCATTTACATCCAATGGCTTTTACACCATTAGGCAACTTAACAAGATCCCAGACTTCGTTACTCTTCATAGAATTCATCTATTCCTTCATGGCATTGTACCATAATTCTGATTCTTTGCAACTCATGGCTTGTGAAAAGAACTCGGGATCATTTTCGGCTCCAATGTTATAGTCAGATTCTTGCAGAATCACAACATCGTCACTAGGAATTGCTGATCTCCTTGCTCTAACAGATCTTCTTAATGTTGCACCATCATTTTCCTGAGAAGTATGTGATTCAACTTATTGTTCAAGAGTTGTTGGCAACTCTTGAACTACCTGATCTACTAGAGTGTCGTCAGCAACTTGTGGAACATCAATGATTGGTTGTTCAATACCAGTTTGTACTTGAGGGGTGTTGTAAATAATAATCAATCTATCACTTGAGGTGGAAGGTCGAGATTCCGAATTATCATTCTTAGAAACTATGTTCCTGGTTTCATCGCTCTCACTGATGATCATTTTCAAGAAACTTTGCATTTCTTGATTCCACAATCCTAGTACTGTGAGATGGACAATAAAATCTATAACCTTTAGACCTTTCAGCATATCCAATGAAATACCCACTAATGGTTATTGGGTCTAGTTTCTTCTCTTGTGGATTATAAATTCTCACCTCAGACGGGCATCCCCAAACGCGCATATGTCGCAAACTCGGTTTCCAACCTTTCCATAATTCAAATGGCGTTTTAGAAACAGCCTTGGTTGGAACTAGGTTTAATATATACACTGCCGTCTTAAGTGTTTCAGCCCACAATGATTTAGGAAGATTGGAGCTGCTAAGCATACTCCGCACCATGTCCTATAATGTTCGGTTTCTTCTTTCTGCTACATCATTCTGGTCCGGTGAACCAGGCATGGTGTATTGGGCAACAATCCCATGCTCTTGAAGAAACTTTACAAATGGCCCAGGTGTTTGTCCATTCTCTGTGTATCTACCATAATATTCTCCACCTCTATCTGATTTCAGGATCTTAATTTGTTTACCGCATTGTTTCTCTACTTCAGCTTTAAAGATTTTAAAGGCATCTGATGCTTCGTTCTTGTTATGAAGCATGTAAAGATACATATATCGTGAGTAATCATCTATAAAAGAGATGAAGTATTTCTGACCATATGAGTCCATGTCTGGACTACATATATCAGTATGTATGATCTCTAATATGTCTGAACTACTATTGGCACCTTTCTTTGACTTGTTGGTCTGCTTTCCTTTTGTGCAGTCCACACAAGTCTCAAAATTAGTAAAATTCAGAGTATTAAGTACCTCTTAATTTACTAATCTTTTAATTCTATCTATGGAGATATGACATAATCTACAGTACCATAATTTAGAGGAATTCTCATTAATAACACATCTTTTAGTGCCAGTGTGAACATGCATTGAATCATAAGCGATATTGTTTTATAAATTAATGCAGTAAAGACTACCAGACAAAGTACCATTCCCAACACAATCAGATTTATAAAATAAACTGAATGATGAATTTGAAAAATTAAAAGAATATTCAAAAGGTACTAGTCTTGAAACTGAAATCAAGTTTATAGAAAAACTTGGAACATAAAAGGTCTTTTCCAACTTTAAAACAAAACCACTAGATAAAATTAAATAGCAAGTTCCAACAGCTTCCACATGCGAGCCCATCTTGTTTCCTGATAAGATGTTTCGCTCACTTCCTACTGGCTTCCTTAGATTTTGCAAACCCTGCAAGGAATTTGAAATATGGATTGTTGATCCAGAATCAATCCACCATATGTTAATATTGACATTAACCATATTAGATTCATAACAAATAAGTGAGGTTGAATTACCTTTGTCTGCAAGTCATTTCTAGAATTTGGGGCATTCCTTCTTCATGTGTCCCTTTTTTTTTACAGAAGAAACACTTGGAATCTTTCTTAATACCACCTTGGAGAGGTATTTTGTCTTTTCCTTTCAGTTTGGCTTGATATTTGCCCTTTCCATGTGTTGCCAGCATTGCACTTTCACCCTGTTCCATCATCAGTCTCCCTTCCTCTTGAACACACATGGTCATGAGTTCATTAATTGATCATTTATCCTTATGTATGTTGTAAGAGATTTTGAAGGATCCATATTGATGCGAGAGTGTGTTCAGGATGTAGTGCACCAAGAAGGACTCCGACATTTCAACATCAAGTTTCTTCAATTGAGCCACATTGTCCCTCATTTGCATGATGTGCTCACGCACACCTTTCACACTGGTGAGCCTTAGGGATGAGAACTTCATAATTAAGGTGCTTGCTAGTGCCTTGTCTGAAGTGACAAATTGTTCATTAACAGCTTTTAGCAAGTCTTGGACCTTTTCATGCTGATCGACAGAACCACGAATACCAGCTGATATTCAAATCTTAATGAACATCATGCTAAGGGGATTAGATCGCTCCCATCGCTTATAAAGTGCGATGTCTGCTGCATTGCTGGTATCAGTTATAGCTAGTGGTTCGTCTTTCCTAATAGCATAATCTATGTCCATCCACCCTAAATGAAGAAGAATTCTCTCCTTCCAGACCTTATAGTTATCTCCCTTAAGTTCAGGGATATCATAACGAATATCAGAGAAATTTGTAGGTTGTGTAACTGCATATAGATTACATGCTTACGTTAAAATTGAGGCCTAAATAAATATTCATGTTTTACTAATGTAAATCATGCTTAAGAATTGAATCTAATGACATAAAATTGCCTGTGGGCTAAATTTTTAATTCAAGTAGATCCAATTAATCTATATGATAGAATTTTATCAATTTAATTACTTAATTCATAATTCTAAAGGGTATATTATGATTTGATGTGTATTCTATCTTAAACTTTTATGATAAAACTATCAAATTATTTACTTAATTCATAATTCCTGTGGGTAATTTATAAATAACTTGATATTTTATCCTAATTAATAATATAAATATAATAAAAATTCCTGTGGGATAAAATTTATTATATTTAAGTATAATTAATTACAATTAATGTCTAATATTCTTTATGTGATCCTAATCAATCATAATAATTTTACTTAATTAAAGATGCTGTGGCTATTCTCTAATTAACATAAAATTATATGGATCACTAGACATTTAAATTGCATAAGACTAGCTTAATATTATGAATTACATAATTTTAACTAATACTCACATGTTATAACTGTGCACAAAATATTCATAATATAAGCATAAATATTGCACAATCAAGACTATAATATTATGCATAACATTTAATTTCATGCTCTAAACTATATACTTATAAAAAATTGCATGTATAAAGCAAAATTAATCAATTCCTGCAAACTAAATATGAGCATAATAAACAAATTTACACTACAATTATCCACATTGCATATAATTAAAATAAATAAAAAATTATAAGCACTAAGGGTATAGGCCCAAAAACCCACTTTTCAAGCCATTTAAAATGGGAAAAAAAAAATCTTTTTTTTTATTACACTGCACCGTATAAACGACATGTCGTTTTTCTAGAAGGAAAAAACGACGTATCGTTTTGCTCATTGTTTAAAACACAGAAAGCCCTTAAACGACATGTCATATTATTAAAACTAAAAACGACATGTCGTTTATCTTCATACTTGGATAAACGACTTCCAAATAAAACGACATATCGTTTTCATCAAATTGAAAAACGACGTGTCGTTTTGTCATTACACTGGATAAAGGCTCCGAAACAAAACGACGTGTCGTTTAACACTATACGAGATACAGAATCCTTATGTAAACGACGTGTCGTTTAGCATTACGGTATGAAACAATCTCCTGCTTAAACGACATGTCGTTTTCAATAAGACTAAAAACGACATGTCGTTCACGTCATCTTCAACCTCCAGACAGCACGCGATTTTCGCATTTCACAGCCATTTTCACGTCAAAAATCATGTTTTTAATCACAGAAAGTTTAGAAAAAATATTTCTTTATGATTTCTAAACTTTTTTCAAATAAAAAACGTCCAAAAAATAAAACCCAAAAAACATTTTTAAAGTTCGGCCAAAAAAACAGAGGAACTGTGTTTTTTATTTTAAACACCAAGGCAGAGGTTTTTATGGATCTGATACCAACTGTTAGACTTAAATACAATTCTCTAATGCGGAATAACACTTTAGAAATGAGAATTGAAAGGTTTAACACCAAGAAAAAATTACCTTCAGCCATTGATGTAATTCACTGTATAAGCTGCGTTTCTCACTGTGTTTGGCTCTTCCAAACTCTTCTCTATTCTATTTAGATGGTGTAATACTGAAGGGAATTGAGTGAGTGAGTTTGGGGACCAATCACATGTATTTATAGCCGAAATCTCCATCAAATTTCGGTGTTTACATGTTCCACGTGATCTATTTTCATGGGATCAGTTTAAACTTAATGGAAGAGTGTTGGACCACTTAAAGGACTCTTAAGTGATAGACTCCCACTCACGAACGTCTCCGTGAGTGAGAATCAGTCAATATCGTTTAAGCATGAGAATCGGTCAATATAGCCTTTTCAGGACAGTCATCGGACAAAAATCAATGCTAAACTCACTCAATTCTATGGCCCACTTTGTTAATCTCCTTGACATGTTAGTCTTATTGAGTATTGTTCGCAATGGGTGCTCAGTGAAAACACTTATTTTGTGTGCCTAAAAATATGGTTGGAGTTTGTGGGCGGCTATTTTCATAGTGGAAGCCAATTTCTCCATATATGAATATCTCTCCTCTGCTCCATGATGGGCTCTATTGGTGTAGTATATGGGCTTCTCTTTCCCATATTCTGTCTTGAGTAGGGTGCATTCCTCCATCCACTCGAAAGCCTTTCGCAAGACCTTAAAGAACGGAAGGCATTTATTGGTACATCGGGAGATAAACTTGTTCAAGGCTTCTATTCGACCTGTTAGCTTTCGTACATTGGGGTGCCTCCATTGCCATTATAGCTTCGATTGTCTCAGCGTTTACCTCTATACCACTATGAGACATAAGAAATCCAAGAAATGTTTTAGACCATAACCAAAAGAAAACTTGTCGAGGTTTAGTTCCATCACAAACTTCTTCAACAGAGCAAAGTCTTCTACTATCTCACGTGCTCGGTTGTTTCTATGCTTTTGACAAACATATCGTCAACATAGACCTCCATATCCCATCCAATCTAATCTTTGAACAACATGTTGACTCTACATTGATAATTAGCCCCTGAATTTTTTACTCTGAACGACATTATGGTGTGGTAATAGGTGCCTTAACCAAGGATGAATGATGTTTTCACATGATCTAGCTCGTATATCTTTATTTGGTTGTAGCATGAGAATGCATCCATAAAGGTTAGTAATTTATGCCCCGCTACCAAGTCCACTAGCAAATCTATGCGTGGGAATGGAAAACTATCATTCGAAAACACTTTGTTTAGGTTTGTGAAAACGACACACATTGTCAACTTCTTCTTGTTTTCTGGTACCATGACTACATTGGACAACCACTCTAGAAAGTAGACCTCTCGGATAAACCCAACCTTCATGAGTTGATCCACCTCTTCTTCTGCAACTTTATACCTTTCGAGCGCATAAGCCCTTATCTTCTACTTGACCAACCTCACTCTCAAATTTATGTTAAGCTTATATGCTCAATCATGGAAGCACTTATTCTGATCATTTAATGATGGGTCTAAGTAAATATGTCCCAATTTTCCTATAAAAAATAAATCAATTGTGTTTGTGCCTTTTTAGGGACTCATGGTCCAAGTCGCACAACACGGATGGGATCTCGGTGGTCAAGAGGAATTTCCTCAAATTCTCCAACTGGTTGGGCTTTTCCAATCCTTCTCTCTTATTGCATCGTGATGCTTAACTTAACTGAACCCATGGGCTCTTTTAACATGGTGTTGTAACATCTCAGGGTGACAAATTGATCCCCTCGTAATTCTCCTATTCCCTTTTCAGTAGGGAACTTAGCCTTCATATGGTACATGGATGTTACTACGTACCCTTAACTTATTTAAGGTTGTACGTCCAATTACACTGTTGTAAGTTGCTGGGCAATCCACTATTAGATAATTTACCATCTCTATGGTTTGACACGATCTACTCCCAAATGTGGTTGAAAGTGTGATGGGCCCGATCAACTACTCCCGTTCTCTTTAAAATCCAACCAATGGGGACTTTTTTTTTTTTTTTTAAGAAAAGGAGGGCGACACCTCCATTTAATAAAAATCCTCACTTGGGTAGAGGAACGACCATAATTACAACAATAATCTCAACCAAAGTCCCAACCAAAACAAAAAATATCACCTAACGTCTAACATAAGGAATACCCAATCTATCCGTACGAATAAGACCCTTAAGCCTCCCCGAACCAAACTCCTTCCCAAAGAAATCCCAAGTCCCTCCATTAGCTCCATAATTAGCTAAAACATCTGCCACCATGTTTGCATCTCTAAACACATGCCTAAACTAAATGTTAAGAGAAGAAATAATAGACTGGGATTATTCCCAAAAATTCCATAAATACCAATAATTACATGGCCCTTGAAATAAACCAACCCACCACAACACTTGAGTCCGACTCCATCGAAAAATCCCTCAAACCCAACTGTTGACATAGACGAAGACCATCAATAAAGGTTTGGCATTCAGCAATTGTGTTCATAGCTTGTCCATAGCAATGAGCAAAACCCCGAAGTACATGACCCTACGCATTCCAAACAATACCTCCCCCGCCAGACATCCTTGGGTTACCAAGCAAACCACCATCAACATTGAGTTTAGCCAACCCCACTGCCGGCAGAGACCAAGCAATCAACTTCGGCACTTGCACTTGCACTGCAACAGGCACAACTGGGACAGTTTAGTTCCCTCAACACCCACAAGTCATGTGACCCCACATATTTGAACTTTTGCATGCAACCCGAGATGTCCAAAATAAATCATTTGACTATCCAAATAATACCCTTCCATTCATATTTCACATCTTCCACACGTGCCGCACAACGAGCTCTCCAAAGAGCCCAAGAAATAAGAATAGGAATTATACCACGAAGCCAACAAACTTGCGAGGAAGAAGAAGCACGACACCACCAAACATTTAACACCCCAATCCACACCCGAGTTAGTGGTAATCTAATGCCAAAAATTGTCGCAAAAAAATTCCAAACTTTCCTCGGCCCCTCCCCATCACAAAGCACATGGTCCATAGACTCCACCTTGATTGATGCACAACAATGACACTTTGAAACAATAGAAATGTCAAGCTATTTAATGGTTTCATCTACAGGAATGACATTTTGACTTGCTTGCCAACATAAAAAAGACATCTTTGGCACATGATCTTGTCATAGCCACTTCTTTTAAAGACAAACAATACCATGCGACCGAATAAGCTGACAGACTTCGTAGAAAAAACCCCATCCACAGTGTGCTTTCAAACCAGGACATCATCCCCCTCTCGAACACACACCCTCGCTTGGATGATTTTCTGAACCATATCCTCATCCACCAACTGCCGAAGCTAAGCAAAATTCCAAACCGCCTCATCACGTAAATTTCAAACCTGCAACTTGGAATTGCCCACTACAAGTAACCGATCTTTAATAGGCTCATCCCCAAGCCAAATATCATACCAAAAATTCATGGAACCCTCTCAGACCAGCCATCTCGAATGCCCTAACATCAAAGGAAAAGCCTGTAAAACTCCTTTCCAAAAACGGGATCCCCTTGACACCGCCACAACTGAAACAATATGATCATTCCCCATATATTTTGAAGAGAAAAAATCTAACCAAAGAGATCCACCAATAAGCAATTTCCAGGCAAGCTTCATGAACAAAAATTGTTGGACCTCTGAAAGATCCCGAATCCCCAAGCCTCCCTCTTCAACGGCAAACAAATACTATGCCAGGAAACCCATTTATGTTTCTTAATCTCCACACTCGATTCCCAAAGGAAATTAGAAAAAGGTGACTTAAGCTTTGCAAAAACTCCTTTAGGCAAATTCATCACAGACAACAAATGAATGGGCATGTTATTAAGCACATGTTTAATAAGAATAATCTTACCACCAAACGAGAGCAACTTGCTCTCCAACCAGCCAATTTGTTTCGCACTCTTGCCAACAAAGGGTCAAACATGCACAAAGTCATCCTCCCTACATGCAGCGGCATACCCAAATAAACACAAGGACAAACACCCTCCACAAACTCCGAAATACGCTTCTGTTGTGCCTTCCAGTCAAAAGAAATAGTTGAGAAGAAAAAAATAGAAGACTTATTCAGACTCACAAGCTGTCCAGATAAGCTTTCATACTTACGAATCACTCCCATCAAATTCTGAATAAAAGCCTTCCCACCATGTGAAAAAATTAAAAGATCATCTGCATACAACAAATGAGAAATCCGAACACCCCAATTCTAATTAAAATACTTAACTTTCCCCAAAAGAAATTCTTTATGAAGCATCCAAGATAGCAACTCTTCCGACAAAATAAACAAATACGGCGAGAGAGGGTCCCCTTGACGAAGCCCATGAGAAGGCTTAAAAACCCCTTACAACTACCATTCAACATAACTGAAAAAATAGGAGAAGAAATGGAGTTAAAAATCAAAGACCGCCACTTCTCCAAGAAGCCCAACATGCGTAAGTCTTCCATAAAAAATCTCCAATTTACTTGGTCATAGGTTTTAGCCATACCAATTTTCATCATGACATTACTTCCTCTAGTCTTCTGATTCATGCCATGAACAAGTTCTTGAGCAAGGGACATATTATCGAAAATACTTCGACCGCGGATAAAAGCAACCTACTCTAGTGAAACAATACCCCCAATAATCGGTGCCAATCTAAAAACCATGATTTTAGCCGTGATATTATAGACTACCGAACACAAAACTAATAGGCTGAAATTGGCCAAAACCTTCCTGCGCATCAACCTTCGGAATCAAAACAATGTTAGTAGCCCCAAAAAATGTAGACAATGGAATACCTTCAAAAAGAAAATCCCTCGCCACATCAAGAAGATCCTGCTTCACAACATCCCAAGCAAGGATGAAAAAACTTGCCTAAAACTCGTCAAGCCCTGGGTTGCTTCCTGCGGAATAGACCACAATGCTGCTTTAACTTCATCTAACAATGGCGGAGCACACAACATGTCATTCTCAAACTTGGAAACTGCAGGTGTAAGTAAACCGAAAGTCTCCTCATACACTTAGACTGAAGACGCCAACAATAAATCTTGAAAAAATTGTACCACAGCTTCATGAACCTCTTCTGCCGAATCTAAAAAATTCCCATCATCGAGTTCCATGCATTCAATCACCTTATTCTTTTTTTTTTTTAACTCGCAAGGAAGTATGAAAAAAGGCCGAGTTCGAATCACCCTCTGATAACCACTTGATGGGGGATTTTTGGCACCCCAAAATCTCCTCACGGTGAAGCCATTAAATATGTCACTACTTACACAGCAACAACTCTCTTTCCCGATCCTGAGAAAAATCAGCACTTACTAAATCTTCCTGTTCCATCATCCTTGTTTCAATACCTTTAATTTCCAGCTCAACTCGCCCAAACGATTTAATATTCCACTTCCTCAAAGCCTTTTTTAAACATTTCAACTTATGACTCACCGTCACCATAACACACCCCTCCACCACTTGATTCCAACACTCCCTTACCAATGGTAAGAAACCCTCATGGGTCCCCCACATTCGTTCAATTCGAAAATATTTAACCCCACTTCTCCTCTCTTTCTCCAACTGAATTAATATAGGGCAATGATCCGAAGAAGTCCTCGGAAGATACTCCATACGAGCATCCTCAAAGAAATTAAGAAAAGACGAACTCACCAATACCCTATCCAACCTTGCCCAAATCTGCCTCCCCCATAGCCTTCCATTACACCAAGAGAATTTTTGTCCAACAAAAGGAAGCTCAATAAAACCACACTCTTGGATACAAGAATTAAACTACTATTTAGCCCAAGAAGCTCTCAACACCCCCCCCCCTCCCCCACCTTTTCCACATCACAACGCAAAATATTAAAATCCCCACCAACAAAACACGGCCAATTACTCGCATCTAGAGCACAAAAATAATCCAAAAGCTCCCTTCTCTTTCTCTAAAAACAGCTTGCATACACAATGGATACCAAGACTCGCACACAACCACAAACAAACCAACCAGACAAGGCTTGATCCGACATGGAAATCAACTCAAACTCCAATCTAGCTTCCCAAAACAACCATATTTTATCCCCTACTTCAGCGTTATTCACCTACCCATCGCTAACATTTATTAGCAAAAATAAAAGGTTCTAAAAGCATCACTACAGGCGGACAATTTTTATTCAAAATGCGCCGAAGCCTGCTTTCGACGAGAGATTTCCCATAATATTCCATATAAGAATATGCATAATAAATTAAATAAACCTTTTGGATCAAGTCCTCCTTTCCAGGACAACCATCGGATCTATCTTTTTCACCACCCTTAATTTCTTCAAATGAACATTCAACTCCGAATCCGAATCAAAAAAATTATTCGCCAACTCCTCAAGTTCCTGATCTGGTTCTCCCTCAGATAGAGAACACCACTTGTTAAGACCATCATCTTCATGCATTGCCCCCACATCTACCAACGAGAAAGCTCAAATCCAAGAGCTTCATCCACCACTTTCAGTGAACTCCTTGGCGACAAAATCATCTCTTTCAAACAATCATGTAATGCCTCTGTATCCGATGCCTCCTCAGAGATCTCAAACCAAATACCCGATAATTCTAGAGGGGAGTTGGCCCTAATTTAAAACCATCCCAGCAGCATTATGACTCCTAGCAACATCGTCCCATCCCCCACCTAACCCATCACCAACACCCACAATGCCTCCCTCATCATCTGCCAACGCAAACTGCCTTTGATTAAGAACTTCACGTCTCAATCCACATATAACACATCCAACAATTCCATTTCCACCTCACGCCTTCGATTATTAATAATATTCTGTAATTTCGCCTAACAAGAAGTAGAAAAACTCCCCTTATCAACCTTCACCTCATTTGATGGTTCTCCCTAGTTTTTAATACCTACCGCCTTCCATACCTTCTTAGCCTTATCTCGACTCCCTCCTCTTGCACACTGATCATAGGCCTATGCTTCTAAGTTAGATCCCGACGACCACACTTAGTCTCCTGATGACCCTATTTCCGACACAATGAAAAAAACAAAGGAAATGACTCAAAAATTACATCCTGATAATGACTATTGGCAAGTCTCAGCACCCCCAACCAAAAAACTTGTTTCAACGGCTTATAAACATCTAATTCAACACAAATCTATGTTGCCTCTGGCCGAGTCACACACGTCGTTTTATTATCTTGCTTCAAATATCGCCCAAAACCCTCACCAATAGTCCTCAACATCGACTCATGAAAACAATTCGATGGAAGACCCGAAAAAGATAGCCAAACTAGAACCAAAGGGGAATCTTCCTCTTCTACAAATTATGGCCCCTGCAATATCTGAATTACCCCAAGCCATGACATCGATAATATCCTCTTCATTGGATAACCGTACGAGAATATTGCGAGGGCTCTTCAGTTGACTGACGACATGCATAGATCGCAATCCGCATCAATTTTTATGAAGCCACGCACATGATCCAGAGAAGGTATTCTTCATAACAATTTCAACAACACTAAGAAGCGAAACAGTTCCACCGACTATTTGATCTCTGCTCTAGAGAAGAGAAAAAACATCTCGCCATCCAAAAACCGTGGTTCCCAGAATGGAATGTCAACCTCAGGCAGCACTTGAGGTCGAGCAACCATAATATCCACAAAACCTGTTCTAGAAGAAGCCCCAGACCCCAACCGTCCCTCCAAACTCTCCATTGTGCACTAACCAAAACCCCCCGCAACACCACCTTGCCCCACCAGGGAAGTCGTAGGACCAATGGCCTAGGCCATATTACAACCCTAATCGCCTTCCAAATCTGAGAGAAAAATTTTAGGGTGCCACATCTGCAAAAAAAATGCTTGGATTTTTTAAAATTAACCAATGAGGATGAGATAGGATGGAGATGATAAGCTTCATATGTTGATTTTTTTTTCCAATAGAGTTCATCCATCAAACTTCTATTGTTAATAAGGACAGGGTAGAAATTACAATTTTTCATCGTTACCATCACTACCAAAGCATCGTCGTGCAGATATTGTATCCTTGGCAATCGTCTTCATCAAGATGATGGCCTTTTCTCCATTCTTTCTAACTTTGGTGGGACCCTTGATAGCGTATGGCTCCATGAACGGCACTCTCCGGGCATACACTTTCCTTGTTGCGGCTGACTCACCACCTGTTGTAGGTAACTCACCACCTATAGCAAAGCCATCTGCTATAGTTCGAATTTCACTTACCTAGCTTTGTACTTTCAGGTCTGCATCCTGTTGTTGGCCTTGATTCTCTGGGTGCTCCCTTCGTGGTGGGTCCCAACAGTTAGGTTGTAGATGGATGGTTGGTGCCACATGTTGGCCCTAACATCTCCACTCTGCTATAAACCATAGCAACCTCCCTGTCCTACATTAGTCGTTCAATTTCCTTCGTTAAATTTGTGCATTTGTCCGTTCTGCACTCGTGGTTGTTATGGAACATGCATATTCGTTGTTTCGTCCTGCTATGCAATGGGAACTTCAACTTTTGTGGCCATACCAATTGCAGGTCATCCTGGATTTGCATTAAGATGCGTTTCAGGCTAGTATTTAGAGGGTGAACAGTGGAGGCCACTGTAAAAAACCCTCGAACCACTTTCGCCCCGAATTGGATGAGAATTGGATGAATACCTTCCCCACACCTCTCGAGCCTTATCTTGCCTAGCTTCTTTTCTTTTGCTAGAAGACACTCTTGAACCTCCATATTCAACCTTAGTAAAGGCTCGGATCGTATCCTCTGCCTTCATGTACTCCTCTACCTACTCCATTAATCCCCTTAACTATGCTTGGTATCTTTCTAGAAATTCTAGCCACAAAGGCTCCATCAAGTCGGATTCCTCTCAACAAAGCAGTCAAGACTACCTATTCGTCTTGAGCATCCACATGAAATTTTTTTCCGTTAAAACAACTAAGGTTGTCCCACAATGACTCAACTTCATTTTGTTTGACAATCAACATGTCAGCCAAGGGCCTCATTCATCATCTACCCCCCACAAACTAAGTCAGGAAATGTTTCCCCAGCTCCTCAAAAGTATCTACCGACTTATAGGGAAAGCTTTCGAACCATGTATGTGGCACCATCTTCCTCATAAAAGTCTGGGTGTGGATTCATGGTATCAAGGATGTTGGGCAATCGATCAATACCCAAGAGGGAATTGAAATAGGTGTCTAATTTTTCAAAGGGAAGTATATGTGTAAGATGTTTAACTTATGAAATTGCAGCAGAATTTAACCTGAACACATTGCGGTAACAACGTTGACAATTAAATAGCAGAATACTAAACTTTACGAAAAAATAGGGCTTCTCGCCCTTCATCAAAACCTCAAAATGTTACATCATTCCAAGTACATAAGGTGGTGGATTGATTAAAAATAGTCTCTAATCTTAAAACTATACATCCTAACGAAAAGCACAAGGTAGCTACAGTAGGTATTGGTACTAAAGTGAGTACTAGTCTCTGTAATCAAGACTCATGCGTGATTGACTCTTCTTCCTCGGGCACCATGTCGAGGTCTTATCTTGCATTAAAGTCTATGGTCCTGAGAATGAAACTATGGGTAGGTTAGGCAGCTATGACAAAACTGTTAATGAGAGATAATCTTACCAAAGATGCTGTGAAAATTTTTCATGAAACTATTGAACGAACACGTATATGCGTAGCGGGGAATCACCCTCACTCTTATAGCTACATGCATCCTTTAAACATGGCGAGAAATCACCCTCTCAGTTAACACATGTATACATAGGCATGGTGAGGAATCACCCTATTGAGATGTTGCCCTTTCTTTATGCAAAATACATAAAATCACATTAGCAATATTATGGTGAGGAATAATCCATCCCTATATAAGTATAAAACCTGTAAAAACTAGTATTCGGCCTATCTCAACCCAATAAGTTTCTTCCACTGCACAGGTGCTCATCACATAAATATTCGCCACGTATGCATACGTTAGCCACACAGGCCTTTCACATAGATATACTCGTTGCACCGGGGATGCTTCTCGTGTGATGTACATGGCAACATTTTGCAAAATGGTTTGGGGAATCCTCTATCCCATTCCATGAATATTGATTCATGCTAACGACTTCTCACACAAAGAGAGACACACACACATCGGGATAAAGGGTTCCCACACAGGGTTTTAGAGTCATGTATTGAAAACAGTTAAAACATCAAAAACATTGAAAGTCAGTTAGTAAATATAGATATAAACATAATAATTGAAATATTTATTCATGCTTGTAGAACGGGGGAGAAGTTACAGAGATAATGCAATACCTCTAATAGTTTACATTCATCTCACATTACCCAATACTACCTTAGAAGCTAACCTACCTTCCTCCATTGAAGGTTCTTTCGTTGTCTCTTCACTCCTTGCTTTCTGAAGCAGATGCCTTCACAAAATCTTGGTGAATAAGGTCTCAAAAGTAAGATTGTCAGATGTCCTTTCTAACTAATCTCTAACTCCAGATCTGCAATAAGGGTTTTCTTTAATCCTTCTATAATAATACTGCAAGATAACAGAGATAGATTGCCAAGCATGGTCCGCTCCCTTGGTCCTTTAACTTTCCTTGAGCGTGGCTTGAGTCTAACTGTTGCATTAGATAACGTGACTTGTCAAGCCTTCACCTTTCATTGCAGAACCACTCTCAATGTGACCCTTCAGATGGATTGTGGGTTTCTGCCTATGGCACTATCACCCTTCCCAGTCCTTTCGTGTTATCTCAGAAAATTCTCATGTCTAGGTTGGTCAGTCCTTGACCGTTGCTCGTCCTTGGCAAGTAATCCTATCTCCCCTTGGGCGAGTAACTCCTATCTCGTTCGAGTTCACCAGCCTCTTTACCACCTCATTCTCTTCTTCATAGTAGGCAAAGTTTCTAGCTTGCCTACCATCGTTGAGTCATTGATCTCCATCTTGCTCTTGAATATGCCAGTAGAACTTCCTACAAGTTGCTTGGTCACCTAGATGTTCGACTAGCTACACTCTGCATCACTGCTATTTTTCTTAGACCACTGGAGTATTTCTCATATTTTGCCTTCCTCTCTACTCCAAGATTGGTCTGTCTCCTTTCATGTTAGGCAGTTCCTCACATCCTCCTCACCTTATAAGGAATTTCATCATCGACATTCGGTAGGGCTCTCCCTTACATGGTCCTCTCAAGGGAGGCGAGTTTAAGCGGGGGACCCATCCATGCCTCTGGTCACCTTCAATTGCAAATGGGGCTTTCCTTCAATTGCGTTAGTGAGCTGACCTTCTTCATTGAAGGTCAAGACACGAGATGACTCCTCATATCTCCTCCGTCTTCTTCTTCGATCATGTCCACCAGTTGTGGACACAATTATCCTAGCAACCAGGCCACGTTCGGCTTCATTGAACGTCGGTGAATCTTCACCCTTCCCTCATCTGGTTTTCACACTCTAACATCGTCCTCTTCCCTTCTCTTTGTGCTACACTCATGCTGGCATGATGTAACATTTTAGATATTAGATCCCTAGCCCTCCAAGCACTCTCCTCGTCTCAGTGATGTTCCTCCTTTTGACGTCATTGTTTGACCTCTCTTCTCTCCTTCTCATGTTGTTCTTCTAAAATTTGATGCATGATTTTGGGAGGCATGGCTACCCTCCTATTAGTTCTTTTCTCCCACACCATTTTGTCTCCCAAGGGTTGTTGATTTTGAGTTGAAGATTAGGCAGAATGATGACTTATTTACAGCGGCATCCTTCCTCGTATATTGTCTTTCCTACCCCTACCTTATGCGTTACAACTTATATTTGTGGCTTGAATAAATATGGGACTACTCCCACTTGACCCACTCGTTTTTCCATGTAAACTCATCTTTTCCTGCATCTCCCCACTACACTTTTACCAAGGGTACGAGACCTTAGATCTCAATCTATGCTCATTCCTATCTACAATACCTACCGGCCTTTCTTCGTACATAAGATTTGGTTATAAGTGAACTAGATCTGGTTCAATTACCAGAGGTTGTTGGTTCTCAAAACTTCTCCTAAGTGAGAAAACACGGAACACATTGTGTATACCTTCGTATTTCACAGGTAACCAATCTTGGTAAGCCATTGAGCCGACCCTTTCCATCACTTGGTAAGATCTAACATATCTTAGGATCATCTTTTTTTATCCCAAATCTCTTAATAACCTTCATTGGGGACTCCTTAAGGTACACCCAATCGCCCTCTTTGAAAGTTAGCTCTCTCCTCTTATTGTGATCGTAATACTTCTGTCTACTTTGGGTTGTAGTGATCCTTACCCATATGAGCTTGACTTGTTTCGTCATCTCCTGGAAAATCTCTAGTCCAAGTAAATGGGTATCGACTACTTCATCCCAACAGATAGGTGAGCTACACTTTCATCCATAAAGTGCCTCATGAAGGGCCATCTAGATAGTCACCTGATAGCTATAATTATACACAAATTCAATAAATGGGACGTGCTGCTCCCAATGTCCCTTAAAATCTAATATACATTACCTCAGCATGTCCTCCAATGTTTGGATGGTCCTTTTCGATTGTCCATCCATTTGAGGGCGGTAGGCACTGCTGAACTTTAGTTTCATGCCCACCACCCTTTGTAAACTCTCCAAAAAGTGAAACGTAAACTTAGGGTCCTGATCAGATAATATAGTCTTGGGGACTCCATGTAACCTCACCACTTCCCTTATGTACAGCTGGATGAGCTTGCTCATCGTATCCATATTAGTGACTGGTAAGAAGTGAGCTTTTCTATCAATTGATCTACTACTACCCATATCGTATTTTTACCTATAGCAATTCGGGGTAATCCAACCACGAAGTCTATAGCAATTTCTTTTCATTTCCATTCGGGAATAGGTAAAGGTTGCAAGTTTCCCTCCAGTCGTTGATGCTCCATCTTTACCCACCTACATATATCACATCTTTTGATGAAGTGGGCAATGTCCCTCTTCATCCCTTTCCATCAGTATCCCTTCTTGAGATCTCGTTACATTTTCATTCCTCCTAGATGCATGGCGTATGAGGAATGGGCTTCTACCAAAATTCTTTGTATAACCTTTGGGTTATTTGGGATCGCTTTTCGCCCTTCAAACAACAAGATCCCATCCTCACCCACACTAAAATGGGCAGGTCTCTCACCTTTGCCAAATTTCTGTTGGATCTCCAACATGAGCAGGTCTTTCCCCCTTGCCCCTTGTCCTCGACTTGTGACTTAGGGCATCAGTAACTAAGTTAGTCTTACCCAGGTGGTGCTTAACCTCTCACTGGTAATCGCTAAAGGTTTTCAACTATCTTCGTTGCCTCATGTTGAGGTTCTTCTGCGTAAAGAAGTGCTTCAAGATCTTGTGGTCCATGTACACCTCGCACTCTTCCCAAATAGATAGTGTCACCATATCTTCAGGGCAAACACTACTGTGACTAGTTCCATGTCATGAGTAGGGTAATTCTTTTTGTGATCTTTAAATTGTCTAGATTCATAAGCTACCACCTTGCCTTCTTGCATTAGAACACATCCTAAGCCATACTTCGACTCGTCACTGAACACAACAAATGGCTTATTCGGCTTTGGTAGAGCTAAGACGATGGGAACTAGCTAACCATCTCTTCAGTTCCTCAAAGCTCTACATGCACTGATCGATCCAGACAAACATAACATCCTTCCTTGTCAATGTCGTGAGAGAACTTGACAATTTAGAAAATCTTTCCACAAACCTATGATAATAACGGCTAATCCTAAGAAACTCCTGATTTCCTATATCGAGGTGGGTCATTTCCCATCCATCATTGCCTCCACCTTACTTGAGTCTACCATGATTCCCTCTCCAAATACTACATGGCCTAGAAATCTTACTTCCTCCAACCAAAATTCGCACTTCTTCCAAAATACATAAAAACACATTTATAATATTATGGTGAGAAATAATCCATCCCCATATAAGTATAAAACCTGTAAAAATCAGTATTCGGCCAATTTCACCCTAGTAACATTCTTTCACCACACAAGTGCTTATAACATAGATATTCGCCAAACATGCAGGTACTTGCCACATAAGCATACGTTCACCACATAGGCTTCTCACACAAAGATACTTGTTGCCCTGGACTCTACTTGAGCGTGGCTTGAGTCATACTATTGTATGAGACAATGTGACTTGTCAAGCTTTCACCTTTCATTGTAGAACCACTCCATATGTCACCCTTTAGATGGACTATGGGCTTCTGCATATGGCACTGTCACCCTTTCGAGCCCTTCTGTGTTATCTCGAAAATTCTCCATGTCTAGGTTGGTTAATCCTTGACCGTTGCTCCTCCTGGGTGAGTAACCCCCTCTAGCCTTAGGCGAGTAACTCCTGTCTCATTCGAGTTCACCAGCCTCTTCAGCTCCTCGTTCTTTTCTTCACAGTAGGCGGGTTTTCTAGCTTGCCTACAATAGTCGAGACACTCATCTCCACCTTGCTCCGAGACATGTCAGCCGGGTCTCCTACAAGGTGCTTGCTTGCTCAGATGTTGGACTAGCCGCACTCTATATCTCTCGTTGTTGTTTTCTTTAAACCACTAGAGTATTTCTCATCATTTGCCTTCCACTCAACTCCAAGAATGGTTTGTCCCCTTTCAAGGCAGGCAGTTCCTCACAATATCCTTGTCGAGCCTTTAAGGTTCATGGGAAAGCCCAACATGCAATTTCGTTTGGGACACCTTATAACACCATGTGGTCCCTATACATTTCAATGTGCTCAACCGGGTCTTCTATGCCTTTAAACGTCTCTATTTAACAGTAAGTGGGTGTTCCTTGACCCGAGCGATGAACGGTAAGTGGGTGTCCATTATCAAGTCATCCACTACAATCTACTTGTCTATCATCTTCCTCCTCATATCATCAGTTTTATTTGAATTTCCTTTACCACGGCTTGCATTCCTTTATCAATAGCCTAACCAATCCAAATGACAGGCTTGATCAGCTCCTCACTAGTCTTAGTTTCCTCTTCTGCCCATCCATTTTCCACACTTTCTAGATCCTCCTTGGTGTGCTGTTGCAGGCAACCAAAAATAAAACCTATACTCCTAAAAATACATATAATAGTGCAAGTAAGGATCGTTTCCATGGAGAGTATTTAGCCTAATTTTATGCTACGTGAACAAGGATTGTTGGGGGAAGGGGGGGTTTGAGTATAACGAAAAAAATTTAAGAAGAACAACTAAGAAACAATTCAATTCAAATTAAAGTATCGAAATCAATCAAAAGAACAAACCTTGGTCTAAGTCAACATCCACCATCGGAATTTTACAACTGATCATCGATGCAAATATATATTAATTCATACTTTGAATATTCACCATTGGAATTATTTTCCTATCTCTCCTTAGTCATAGTTAATTAGAAAATAAGCGATCTAATTAACTTTAACCACTAAACAACCCAAGACAAGCACTAAAGATTTAATCTAGTAGCAACCTTAAGAATTAGAGAGATCGATGAAACTAAACAACACAAGCACAACAGTTGCATTTAATTTCGTCGAGCTTTCTTCTTAAGATCTAATAATTTCTGACGCAGCAAATCATTAAATCTTAGTTGCTTCACAAATTAGAGGATCAAACAATTACGGATTTAATGTCTAATCTAGCAATAGATTGCAACGAATAATAAACTAGTAGACCTCCTAGTAATTAAACGCGACAATCATAAAAATAGACATAGAAAAATATTCGATACTCAAAGCATAAATTGAACACTAAAAACAAATTAGATTTCACAGTTTTATTGATTCCGAGGTTTCCGTTTCCTTCAACCAATTATGAAAGTTTAGCCACACAAAACCATCATGAAAAATGGAATGAGGAGTTAGAGAAGAGGGGAGAGGGATACCCTAATATGATGATTTTATTTTTTTACACATCCATGCCCCTTATTAGAATCCTACCAAATCTCTTAAAATATTCTAAACATTATCCTCAAATAATCATATTCAAATCTGACTTAATTAAGGGAAATATTAAAAATAAAATAGAGTCCTAATATAACTACGAAAGTGGTGTTTTCCAGCTGTAACTTTCATGCACCAGATCTCCAAAACATCTACAATTAAATCGCATATTTGAATTGCACAATAAGGTCAAACGTTCTGAAAAGTCAGCAGTGCAGGTGCGTCAACTTCAAGCCCAATTTCGACCTTTATGCAGCCAGTATCTTTCAAAACTCAAAACATAAAAGTTGTAGATATTTGTCTTGGTGTTCCATATCATATTAAATCATCTCAATTGGAGCTCATATGAGAGAGTTATGCTCATATTATGAAGCGAAGTCAAAACTATCCAGAACGGCCCCATTAACTTCGTTTTGCATTTTACGACTTCATTTGCTTCCTAAATAAAAATATAAGAATAATGAGTACATTTAGACATCAAATAAGTATAAAAGACTAAATATTAAGGGAAAAAAATATGACACTTTGCAGTCTCATCACTCCTCAACCTTGGACTCAATGACTACATTATCCTTAGCCTAAAGGGTGCTCAAAACATCCTGATTCTTCTTAATGAAGGCTTGCATATGTAGTATGCAGTATATGGATCTCACATTATTTGAAAATGAGAAGTTATTCCTCTTTAGAGTATAGGTCATGTGGCTTGAGTTTTCCATTGAGGTATTATAGAAAGGCCAGATGTCTGAAGATGAGATCAAGGCATTACAAAAAGTAGTGTCAAACAAAAGACGAAGAAAGCGGATATATATTTTGGAACTAAAGAGTTTGGAAAGGAAGGAGGCAACAGATATGGTGCACATACCGATGTAGAAAATAGCCGGGCCAAGATCTTGGACCTTAATGGATGATATATTCCATGAATGGGGACCAAATTTAATACAGCAACCCAAGTGACATGGAGGACATGATGGGCCTGGCCTAAGACTCAGTACTCTGAAACTCCCACTCAGCAGTCATGGGCCGACCTAGTAAGGAGTATGCAGAAGGGAATTAACGCAACAATGAAGCAATAATTCCTGAATATGAGAGGAAGTAGCTAGCCGTGCACACGTCAAGTGTTTTTATTTTTGGACGGTGGGTGACTATATATATATATATATATATATATATGGTGCCGTTTATGCTTCTTTTGTGTGCTGCTTTGAATACACTACTTTTTGCAATTTTAATTGGTATGGACATTATAATTGCATGCATTGCGTACTGTGAAGTCAGTACTACACATAATTACGTCGATTATTATGTTTCTTCACATTTTAGCTTTCATTAATTGATTAGAAACAGGACGTTCCACATGATCATGAAGAACAATATCGATCGAATCCCGAGTTAATACGTACAACATGGAATATCCTGATCTATATCCACAACTTCTCTTTCATACATACTTATTATTAGTGCATATTCTTTTGCCAAGATCTGATCAAGTACTGCAGTTAACGACTCCGATCCCAATTTTATTAATAAACTCTCGTATTTAAGAACATATGGATGTGGGCTTGGATCCCTCATATTCATGTGTAGAACTAGATCGAGTATTGCCCCTTTTTATTTATTGAATCATGAAGTTAGGAGTTGATCATTTGCAAATCAACCCCATAGGCAATGGATTAAGAATTCTCTCGATCGCATGCCTAGATGATCATGATTGCAAGAGGCCGTGTAGCTATAAAGGGGAGGCACATGGGCCACAAATGTCGCCATAAGCGGCTCTGGGCCACACTCATTAGTTGGAATTGAGATCCAATAATGGGAGATGCATGTATAGGCTGCAGGTTGCTAGACTAGATGAGGGATGCGTACATGCATGGTGGCTATGCCGCTATGGTCTAGTAGACAACTGTAAATCTGAAGTTTTACTCTAAATGCGAGGAAAATGGGGAGAAAAGTGAGAAAAATGTAATAAATGACCAGAAGGTAATAAAAATTCTTCGTCCAATTAAAGAGGTGGTGACCACGTACGTGCACCGATGATTGCATCCGGAGGTCATGCTACAGATCCCAGGTTAGGCCGAAATGTAGTAAGGCCTAAATGTCAGTACTTCTATATATGATCTGTTCAAGATATGTAGTAAGGGTATTTCAATCTAACCCGCTCTTTTATTATAGATATATAGATTTTAAAGTATAAGAGATCCCGACAGTAATAAGACCACGCAAACTGCGGGAGGAAGTAGTACCCCAACTTACAATATTACTACTAGTGGTACTACTTGGTAGGCTGTGCTTAAGTTGCACTAAACAATGAGTAAAGAAGCTTCCCGTGATGTTTCGCAGATCAGTCATGGCCTCCCTCCAGATTCCTTCCAGCCCATTTCCACCTTTCATTTTTAACTCCTCAACATCTTAATTTGTCCCTACTCGATCTCTCTCTCTTGTTACTTGTGAGCACAGTCTTCCTTTCACTAGATTCTCTCTCTCTCTCAATCACATTATAATCAGAACAAAAAACAAAACAAAAATCAGAAAGAAATCGATCTCATCTGCAATGTTGCCAGGGGCTTGTCGTTGAGTAACTTATACAGTCAGTTATGCCACCATAAATTATGTAACGCACCATACCCATATGTCCAAACTTGTTCTCGAGCTCCAGTACCCATGCAGTGCACACGTATTAGATCATTTACCCTACTTTAGCAACTTGCCACGTGACTACGTCTTCTACAGTGGCACTACTACAAAGTAGACTGCAGGTAGTAGTACTATAGAGTAGTAGTACTGAAGGTTCCCACTTGCATGCAAAAGTTAGTTGGTCGACTGTGGTAGATCGTGTATATATAATACACATGTTCCATGAGTGCACAACAAGATTGTAAATAACTTCTCACATTATTTGTGTCGGCGGGTTTTTGTCGTATCAGTCATCAGATCTTAGCATTGGCATCTCATATATAAAAAAAATATTTATGACAGATTATTTATTACGAGAATAATTATTTATAATAAAAATAAATTAATTTTAATAAAAAATAATCATTTTTGTAATATCTTGTTATAAATAAATAAATTTTTTATAGTATCTTCTTTCTTCATCAAGTCTAATGATTCAATACATAAATATAACATTAAAATTTTAAAAATAATTTATACAGTTTTAATCAGGTCTCCTATATATACTCTATCTGATAAAAAAGCATGAGTAAATCTTAGATTTATATTAAAAAAATTATTTTTTATTATGAGACTCACTTTTTTTCAAATGATGTACATGAGACACGAGACTTACAAATTTTAAGACTGTATTTAATATTATTCTTAAAATTTTACACGGATAAGCTTAAATATTGTAAAATACGCTTAATACATATATTTTTCTAAAATTAAAACAAAATATTCCTAATATTACCTGTAATTAAGCCAGCTAGCTAAACTCTGCCTTGCTCCACGAGATAATACAAGTCATATGTAGTAATGGGTAATTAATTAATTAAATAAATGATAATTAATTATAATGAGTTTGCAGATGTTGGAAAGGGTGTAACTAGTAGCTTAAGATTAAACAAAGAAGCTAGCAGTACTGGGTATAGATCTTGCACACGTGGAGGGTGATCGAATCTTGGGGGTCCTGATCATGATCTCCTCCGCCGCAGCATGTGTGCCAAGTGTAAACCATGCATATGATATTACAGTCTCCTACAGCTTAAACAAATTACAGATCCGAACATGCATGGGACAACAAACAGCACAACAGCGGATCTTCAGTACGTACCACCTTGCAGACTCCGGCCACCTCCTGATTTTCACCATTAATGTTCTCAATCTCAAGATCCCATGGACACAATTACGTGTTCACAGCATTCTCGAGAAAAAATGTCTGATTTTTGGAGTTGAGATTAAATTGCTTAATTAGTACTTTAGTTTTTTATTTTTTTTAATTAGTTCTTAATTTTGACTTGTGACATGTCACATGATAATTACTTAATTTCTCAGTAAACATTAATATCATTTTAGAGGAAATGGAATCCCTAGAGAACAATGAATTTAACACGTATCACTTTATGAAAAACGAGTAATTCATGTGACAAGTTATTTATGATAAAAATTGATTCATTTTAATTAAAAAATAATAATTTTATAATAAATAACTAATCACAAATATACGTTTTTTTTGTAATATATATAGGCTTCAGTTTTTTATTCTTGAAGCTTATGGACATATATATTTGTGATCGAAAGCCCAATGATTAATATTAAAATTTCTCAAAAACATGATAATGGCAAGCAAATGATCTGTAGACGGACAAACAAACGTGCATGGAATAATAAATAGAAGAGGAAAAGATATGGTGTTCTGTGGCCTTTTCGTTATCTAGCTAACTGTCCGACATTTCAGTTCTATAAAATCTACATATATATATATATATATATATATATATATCTCTATATATATATAAAGAGCCTATGAAACGAAATTTTCTTATTTTAACAGAAATTTCTTGTTTTAACGGAATATATTGGTTTTCATTAACTTTCTATCCGTTTGTAATTATATTTTCCTTTACATTCTGTTTATAGCTACTTTTATGGTTTCCGTTGGTTTCTATTCCACTATTAATATATTTAAATATGCTAATAAAGCAGATTTATTATAATAATAATCATGGATTCAATTTCCAATTTAAAAATACGTTATAATAGGAAAACAGATTTATGTAAATTTATCTTTTTGTATTTATTATAATAGGAAAGTATTATAATAATTTATAAATAGTCTATCTTTCAATAGCTTTTAAGATATATATTAGTAATAAAATAATAAGATATATGTACTTTATTTTTATTTTAATAAAATATATTAATACTTTGAACTGGACATACGTGCCTACGTAACATCTTACTAGTATATATATATATATATATCATGATACTGTAAATCCTTGTCCATCCATGCATGATCTTTTATGAAAGTTATGCATTTTTTTTATCTTTTCATACGCGAATGCAAACAAAGCCTGTCCGAGACATTATTCGGAGAAAAGACCATTTGACGCTTTTTTTTTTCATTATTTTTTTTACACTCTTAAAGTTTTTTTTTTTTTAAATTACATTATCATTAAAAAATAATTTCTTAATTATTAAATAAAAAAATAATAAGAAAAATATCTCAGGACCTCCTCAGCCAAATTTTTTTGTAACACCCAAATGGAAGGTTCAAACCACATGATGGTCTATACTCTAAAAGAACTAATCAATAATATAATTGGAGCACCATTGAAACCTTATAAAGTGTAAGAATTTTTCATTCCTAAGCAATGTGGGATCTCATACACCACATATCCTTATCATTATCATGTGGGGTATCACAATCTACCCTACCTAAATTTTCGACGTCCTCGTCAAGCACGTCTATCATAGGTGACACGATTCAAGTCCCACATTTCTGACTGAGATTGATTCTGATGTCATTTGTAATACCTCAATGGAAGATCCAAACTTCATAACATATAGTCTAAAAGGATTCATCAATGATATAATTGAAGCCTCATTAGAATCTTATAAAGAGTAAGAACTTCACCTTCTCAAATAATGTGGGATCTCATATACCACCTATCATTATTCAGCTTATCATATGGGGTATCAAAATTTTCCTTTTTTATTTTTTTATTTTTAGGGCTCATTTGGATATAAAAGTCATCATACGTATCTCATCTCATTTCATTTCAATTAATTTTATTTTATCCCATCTGATTTAAAATTTAAATGGATTACAATGAATCAAATACACGTAGATTTTAGTTAGTTTCTGTGGTGGACGATTCCCAGCACCTAAAGGGGATGGATATGCCCATATACATGCATATATATTCATGAACAGTTTTTTTTTTTTTTTAGGTGATGTCATCATGCATGGTGGCGGGGTCCGTTGCCTTTCGGCCCTTTTGATCTTTCCGAACTCATTTCGTGAAAAAGATCCATTATTTTCACACTGGTTGAACGTACAAAAATTATTCGTACGAACAGTCCTGACAGAGGACTCAAGTAAATTGTACCCGCCACGATAGGTAGGAAGTACAATTAACGACGGTGAGAAGAACATTAATTTTGCTCCTTCTCTGTCGGTAGTGTAACTAACACACGTACATATAAAAACACCATACAAATCAATGCGAACATCGATCTAACTCTTGATTAACAAAAGCAGATGAAGAGATTGGTTAATGTTTGTATCTTTTGAAAAAAAATACGAAAAAAAATTGTATTGTTCGTACTAATTAATTTTATCATATACAGTTATGTCATGTATAAATATTATCTCATCAATATCAATTTAGATCTCAAATTTATCTCAATTTATTTTATTTAATTTTAATTAATTATTATAATTTTTTAAATTTCAACATAAAATATAATAAATAATTCAATTTTTTTAAATCTCAAAATAATAAGAATATTAAAAAATAATATTCTAATAATATTTTATTCAACTTTCAACTTTCATCTCAAGTCAAATTATCTCAATTCAACATTTAAATCCAACCTAAATGTGATTAAAAATGATAAAATATATGAGGTACAGCTCAATCGTTTATAAAATTTTTGAGATAGATTTAATTACTTATATTATATTTTTTATCACTCTTATTTACACGTAGGTTAGACTTTCCTTACTAAATGGTTTAACACATAAAATATTTAATTAAATAAAATAAAGTGTAAAGTTATGATTTAAATTTAAGATCTTATTTATTTTAATATTATGTAAAATTATTATTTATATTAAAAGATTAAATTGATAAAAAGATATAAATTTAATTATATATATTATATTGTTAATATATAATACGTCAAACTAAGAAGTAAATGTAAAGAAAAGGGTAGACAGCTTGGTCGGTGAAAATATTGTGTACGAAGAAGAGGACAAAGAGAAGTAGCAGCAAAATCAAAGAAAAGCCGAGGCAGACAATATCTGTATCAGGATCTACGTGATATCATGTATGTACTATGTTCGTGCAGATAGAGCTGGGAAGAGTGGGGAAGGGAGGAGGGAGAGAGCCACACGTGTGCATAAGATCTGAGAACATGTCAGAATGGGTGTGGTTTGGATTGAACACTGTTGTTCCACTAGTGTTCCATCCGAGTCCTAGTCAGAGATCAGACCTCAAGATGTTTTTTTATCATTTTTAACATGCAGTTCTTTTCATCTTTGCTGGAAACTCATTGGGTCAACGAGTCAGTTGTTGTTATTTGGACTGACTTCATGCATCAGTAGTACTTGTGAACATGTCGACGTTGAAGCCATCAAAGCCACAGAGAAAACGAAAATTTCAAGAAGTATATAAATTATATATCATCCCTCTATATATAATAGATATGATGGAAATGTTGTTAGATAGCATATTATATATATATATATATACTTTACATATGGTTGAATATAATGTTTTTTATCTGAGCTATGTAATTGACACATGTCATCCTTCGACTAGTACTGTTGATCGTCAAATAACACTTGATTAAATTTGATTATCATGATGGTTATACGATAAAAAAATAGACAACATGACATGATAATCTTATAAGCTGTCTTTAGAATCATAAAGATGTAAGAGCATCTTCGTTGGCTTGGCCAAATGAGGAGATTGGTTAAAATTTGTATAATTGATGTCAAAAGTATCCCACATTAAATTGGACAAATCTAAAATAATTAGACTTTTACTACGGTGATTGGCTAAATATGGAGAACCACAATTAATTCACCAAACATTCAAATACTAATTTCTCACTCCAAACAAACATTAAAATATTAGTTTCTCACTCCAAGTAAAAATACTATTTAGTTTGTAATTAAAAAATTTAGATAGAATTTTAAATGAGTTTAATCAAATATTTTTTTTATTAACATTAAATGACTTTTGAAAATACGATTTTTTTTAATATTAATTTAATTAGAATATAATTATTATTAATATTTAATTGGTAGAGATATAAAATGTGATAAAAAAAATTAAATAAAAAAATTATTAAATTAATAATATTTTATTATTATATAGAGAGTGAATGGATAATCTAATGTGGGGGTTGAATTTAAATGGAATAGACAAATATAAAAAATGATGATATTGGCTAAATTTTAAAGATAAATTTAATCAAGCCAATGAAAATGCTTTAAACAAGTCGAGAATGAGTACGTAACTAATTAGCTAGTGGTTCAGCTTTATTCGTTTAATTTTATTCAAACACGAGCCAAGCTCAATTGGTTTATTACCAATTAAGGCCTATTTGGGATTACAATAAGAATCTTTAACAGTGTTTAAATAATTTTAAAAGTTCTTTAATGAAAAAATTAAGTAGTTTGATAATAAAGTATTTTTAATCTCAAATAAGTTAAAAAGTATATTTGAGAAAAGATATCATTTTTTATGCTTTTTCAAAACTAACACGTGAGTTTAGACTGAATATATTTATTATATAGATGATAGAATCTCAAACTGTCCATTTTGGATAATTCAAGAGTTGTACCCAAATATTTTTTACGAACAATAGGACACAACTCAGCTTGAACGGGTTTAAGCTTCAATTGAATATGAAAATAATACCAAGTATCGACTTCTAACTAGTAAACCAAGTCTATTAATACTAAGCATCGACTTTTATGCAAATTAATCATATTATTTTTAATGTATTTATTTTATGGAAATAATTCAAATTATATGGGTTAAAAATTAATATCCACTTGGGTTTGTGGTTTATATTTTAATTGGGGTATTTTATGTAAATTAATCATATTATTTTAATTTGTATATTTTATGGAAATAATTCAAACTATATGGATGCAAAACTAATATCCACTTGGGTTTATGGTTTATATTTTAATTAGAGTATTTTATGCAAATTAATTCTATTATTTCAATTTTGGTATTTTATGAAAATAATTCAAATTATTTGGGTTCAAAATTAATATCCTCCTGGGTTTATGGTTTATATTTTAATTATGGAAAATTAATCATATTATTTTCATTTGGGTATTTTATGGAAATAATTCAAATTATTTGGGTTAAAGATTAATATCCACTTGGGTTTATGGTTTATATTTTAAGGATTAATTACATTTTTGCCCTCTCAAACTTTCATTCAATTCACAATGTGCCTCTGAAACTAATAATTGCATCAATGTGGACCATCGAACTTTATAAACTTCTAAATCCCCCCTTCTATCCACCAGCAACGCTAAATATAACGAAAATTCACCGTATATACTGTTCAAGTGCATAACATTCACTGCAAAGATTTACTTTTCATCTAATTTATTACCATTGACCATATAAAATATAAAATATAAAATAATATATGCTATCAATTAATAATAAATCATAAATCATTAAATAATTTTTTTTATTAATTTATATATGGTTAATGAATATCAAATAATTTTACTGTGTACATAGATTACTTGCTTGCAACTCACGTAGAAAATAATTTTATATATAGTTAATGATTAATGATTTATTATTAATTAATAGCATATATTATTTTATATTTTATATGGTCAGTGATAATAAATTAGATGAAAATTACATCTTTACAGTGAATTTTCGTTAGATTTGACGCTGCTAGTAGATGGAATGGGGGATTGAGAAGTTTTGAAAGTTCAATGATCTACTTTGATGCAATTATTAGTTTCGGAGACAAATTGTGAATTAAGTGGAAGTTCGAAGGAGTAAAGTATAATTAACCCATATTTTAATTTGGGTATTTTTTGGAAATAATTCAAATTGTTTGGGTTCAAAATTAATATCCACTTGGGTTTATGGTTTATATTTTAATTAGGGTGTTTTATGCAAATTAACCATACTATTTTAATTTGGGTATTTTATAGAAATAATTCAAATTATTTGGGTTCAAAATTAATATCCATCGAGTAGTTATGCTTTATATTTTAACTATGGTATTTTATGCAAATTAATCATATTATTTTAATTTGGATATTTTATGGAAATAATTCAAATTGTTTGGGTTCAAAATTAATATCCACTTGGGTTTATGGTTTATATTTTTATTTTCACAAATACACTAACATACCAACATATACTCCATTTTTTCACAAATCACACAATATACCCAAATACATCAACTACACAAATACATTATTCCATTTTTTTCACAAATCACCATATTATTCTTCCACAAATGTTTAACAAATCTTACCTCAAATTTGTGCAATCCAATAAATCTCCCCCAATCACCAATACCTACATATGAGAGAAATCATAAATCAAATTTCAAAATTTTTATATTAATTCGAAATACATAAATAAATTAAAAAAAATGCAAACCTCAACTTCTCCTACACTATGAACCCACAAACAAACTTCTAATCACTCTCTCTCTAGAACGTACTCTCTTTCTCTAACACACACTCTCTCTAGGACACTGCCACTCTCTCTCTCTACTACAAGCTCTCCACTATTCAGTTGGAGATGAAGACCATTGTGAATGGAAGACTGGAAGTATAGGGTTTTAAATTCTGGAACGTTGCGTTCTAACGGTGTTTTACCCGTTCGCGCACGAAGTTTTTACAATGGCGCCTAACCTCAGTGTGTTTTAATTCATCTTTTATCCGTTCGAGTGCTTTACAAATGCGTTCAAATGCAAATACCATAATATTCCCTAGCATATTCCCTTAAATGTAGGCAAATAAGGAGGAAAAGTTTTCCCGCGTACGTGATCTTACCTCAATAAGAGTGGAGATTCCGTTCGAATAGTTAAATATGTCATTCGAACATTTTGGTAATTTTGTTCGAGTAATTTTAAAAACCATTCGATCCTAAATATTTAATGTTCGAACGGTAATATACCCGTTTGAATGTGAAAGTTCAGGATGGCACCTAACTGCTCCATGCTTATACGGTTATATATTTTATATATATATATATATATAATATAGTAAATATTATATAAAGTAAAAAAATACTTCATTAATCAATAAGTAAAAAAAAAAACTAAAAAAAAAAATTATCAAGACTCATTTTTCAGGACAAGTAGCATTATTCATTATTATATCGTATATAGTATAGTATATAGTAGTATAATAGTATAATATATAATATAGTAAATAGTAGTATAGTATATAGTATATAGTATAGTAATATAGTAGTATAGTATATAGTATAGTATATAGTAGTATATAGTATAGTATAATATAGTATAGTATAGTAGTATAGTTTATAGTAGTATAGTATATAGTATAGTATATTATTATACTAGTATTAGTATAGTATTATTAATATACTATTATACTATATAGTAGTATGCTATATATATTATAGTAGTGATATATATAGTAGTAATATACTATTATACTATATAGTAGTATGTTATATATACTATACTAGTTATATATTAATTACTATATATTATACTATATTCTAACTAGTATATTGTAAGTACTATAGTAGTTGTAATATATATTACACTATATTCTGGAAGTTACATGAATCTACAATTCGAACGAAATAATTCTTGTTTGAACTATTAAAACATTTGTTCGAACGAAAAATTTCGATTCGAATAGATAAATTCATTCTCATAAACCATTCGAACTTAAAAATACTAGTTCGAACATGACTATTTGAGGCATAAGATCCAGTTCGAATATCAAACGATTCATATCTTCACAAACCGTTCGAATACATGCCATTGTTCGCCACCAATCACTATCGTATTTTGACCGTTTTCTATCGTCTAAAAGGTATGGTCCACCATCATTGTCCATATGGGATTGATTTTAGGGAAAAAAAAATAGGTTGAAAATGGGGTTGAAATTCAAATCAAATCCGAACCCTTTTGTGGCGTTTTCCGTCTGCCACACATGACATTTGGCCGTAGAAATGATGGTGTGAAATCTAGGCTTCACTCCATATAAATTTGTATACTTAAAACCAACGATTCATCAAAAACTTGATGAATCGTTGGTTTTATGATTCGGTTCCGGGTCAACTTAGCCATGGATATCCATGGGTTAGCTCGTTTGAACAGTTCAAAAACAGTTTGAATAGTTTTTGCCAAACAAACATTTTCTAGTTCGAACGTGGCACCACACATTCGAACGGAAAAAAACTAAGTTAACTATTCATTTGAATAAATTTACTCTGTTCGAATAACTACACGTGGAGAGGATCACTGTGCCCAACATGCTTTGACTGCAAAAGATTGAGGGACACATTATTGTCATCCAAGAGGACCTAGATAATCTTACACAATAGTTTTATCTTTTATTTGACCTTTTGTGTTGTATTGAACGTTGTCGATTTAATTACTATATCATTTTGATTTGTTATATATATATATATATATAGCTAGCTTGTTTTTTTTATCAAAAATCATTTTTCTTATTTTACTTACCAATTCATGATAATATAAAAAATGGCATTCCCTTAAAGGTAATGGTTTCTTAATTGCAAATTCTTATTTACATGACAAAAGTCATTAATTAATTTTTAAATTAACTATATAAAATTCCTAGGACGACATATATGATATATTTTAATTTATAATATATATAATAATAAATCTGTATAGGTATTTTTTTCATCTTTTGAAAATGATAATTAATAGACTCAAATAATATTTAAATTTTAAAATATTTGAATGTCTTTCAATAAATTTATATAATTAAACTTATTTCGATTGTCTACACTACCGTTCGAACGCCTCTTATAAAAATTCAAACGGTTTATAATTCCGTTCGAACATAAAAGTACAGTTTGAACGCTATAGCAACCATCATCACCAAATTTATTTATAACTTCCCACCAAAAACTTCATTTGAGTGATTAAATATATCGTCCAAATGGGTTCTAACTTTCCCCATGCACAATTGTGTATACTTTCTTGCCACAACTATTATTTGAACATTTATGTCAGCATTCAAACATGAATTAAAATACTGTTCGAACGTGTATGGCATCGTTCGAACAGTACATCCATACACGTTCGAACAGTACATCAACTATTTCCGCCAGATTTATTTATAACTTTCCACCAAAAAATTAGTTCAAATGATTAAATATCTCGTTCGAATGGTTTCGATCTTTTCCCTTGCACAACTGTTTATACTTTCTCACCACGACTATTATTCAAACAGTTATGTAACCATTTGAACGTGAATTAGAATACTGTTCAAATGTGTTTGTGAACATTCAAAATGCATTTTGGAACTGATGGAAGAGGAACTAAAGTGAAGAAACTCAAAATGCATCATAGAAGAAGGGAGAAGAAATGCACCATATGAGGCTGAAGAAAGAAAAGGACTTAATGCACCATTTGGAGGTGAGTAAAGTAGATAAAATGAAGAAAGGAAAAGGAAAGAGGTGAGCATTCGGTTTTGAAAGTTTTTTTACCTGACCCAACTGCTGTGGGTCGGGTCGAGTCAAACCTGTTTCAGTCAGGCTGATTGGCAGGTCAAATCTATCTTCGGTGGATCGGGTTGTAGGCCTACTCGAATGGTATTTAATAAGAAAAATACTTTAATCACAAAAAGAATATTGCACAAAAGTAAACTTACAAACTGAAGTAGTATGTTAGATTGTAAAATTATTTTATTGTACAGTAGATCTAACAGATCACATAAAACTATGTTAATTTATGGGTTTACTTTTGTATAATCTCTTTATATCTGTAACACTTCTCAATCAATGTTGTGCATGGCGTGTGCAAATAAATTTTTTCATATTTATATATAAAACTGCCTAATTGTGGAAATACTTTGGGGAATGCTCATTAATTTCATTCAAACGTCATCAAGAAGATAGCCTTTTCTTTTCTTTACTGATCTTCTTCATTCTCTTCTTCTTCTTCTTTTATTTTTTGAATCATGGCCTTATAATGATTAATTCCATGTAGGGCGGTTTCTTAATTTAAAGATGTTGCTTGCACGAGTGCCATATCCTATCCTAATGCTCCCAGAAGCACTGAGAATAACATGAAGACTGAAAGAAGCATGTATTTAACACAATCAATAATAAAGTTTAAAGGAGCAGCTTCAATGCTTGGTCTGGTGGAAGTGTGGATGATTCTTAAATTAGATTAGTATAACTTGGGTTGTAATCAAATGGATTCTTTTCTGCACTCTCATAAATATCACTTCAGCCTTACACCTTTCTGTTTCGCTGGTAACTATCTTGGGTCTTAATCATTGGGTTTTTTAAGTTAATTAAGTGGTCGTCATCATCATCATCATCATCAAATAAATTAGATTTCCCACCAACTCTTTCCTTAAGCTCCCCCCCAACTGGCTATCTCTGTGCATATTGTTTTCTAGTGCTTTTCTCCTACTTTGGTTACTAATTAAATGCATTTTAATTTGTCTTACTCTTCTAACCAACCATTTCTTGACACATAGTGATATCGCACGCACTAAATGATAAAAGATGAACTTGTTCATGATGAAAAGCACAATCAATACCATATAGAATTAATTGAGATTCTTAAAGTTATTAATCGAATTATAGAGCCTAGAGGAAAATAGAGATAGAAATATGAAATGACCCGTTACATCATTCATTGAGCATGTAATGATGTAATCGAATTCGCTTGAACAGTTATAAATGTTGTAGGGTCTATTTTATGTATCTATTTATTTTCCATTTTACTTTTATTTTAATTTTTTTTTTTAAAACAATGATACCCATTAATGTAACACGCTAGCTAGCTTGTACATTGTAATTGATTTTCCACGATAATAGACATATGAAAAGTAGTCTAGATGCCTAAACAAAGTTTCTCTTAGAACCATATAAAACAAGTAGAGTTGGGGCCTGAAATATGCTTTTAGTAAAAGAAAGAAACAAGTTAGACAGCCCTTCTTAAAATAATGTCTGACTGGAAGCCAAATACTCATGAGTGCATGGAAAAGCCTACTGTTTATAAAAATAAAAGAAAAGAAAAAGATCCTCCTACAAGAAGCTTTTTATAAGCTCTAACCATTATTAAAATGTGAAAAGTAATTAAAGCTAAAAAAAACAAAATAAAATATATGAACTCTTGGAGCTTCTGAAGGGGGAATCTAGCTTTTTATAGTTCTGGTATGCTTTGTTTTTCTATTTTACATTATTATAGTACGCTTGCTTAATGGAGTTTGCCTCCAACATCATCAGTAAACAATGAGTTGCTGGATCAAAGATTATTTCTTTTAATTGGAGTATTCAGCAAAAAAATAATAATAATAATAATAGGGTTACTATTCTCCTACTACCTATTTACTATTTATTTTGTATTTAATTTTTTTTAAATTTTTTTATTTTACTTAATGATTAAAGAAGTGACTATTAGTAAAATTATATATTTTTTTAATTTTTTCTTAATGATTAAGGATGTTAAAAAAAATTAAAAGAAAATAAATGATAAAATAAAAAATAAAAAATTTTAAATACACAATAAGTAGTAAATATGTAGTAAGAGGACAGTAGCACCCTGTCACTACCCTTAAGCAAAGTTATTGGGTATATTTATGGGACAAAACAATAATTATTTCAAGTAAAGACTTCAACTTTAGTCACAAGTTACCAAAACCATGATATGATGACTTTAGTCAATGCTCCATAAGTTTAGAGTGGTTGGTTATAATTGAAATGGAGAGAGTCATATTTCATAGAGGTTGGAGTTGGACTGAGGGACTTTGGTCTTAGGGTACCCTTTGAGTATTTCCCCATTACCCCCCATGTTTCAGAGGTTGCTTCCCATAAAGAAAAATGCAATCTCAACCACTTACCTGACTCAAAACTCAAAATCACATTTTGGGTAAACTTTTGACAAAAGGAGTGATCTGATCTATGTGTTGTATATATACTAAACATAAAAAGCATCATATTCTCTCTCTCTCTCTCTCTCTCTCTCTTTATAGTTTCTTAGGGATTTCTAGAGTCTAGAGTGAGAGAGAGATAGACGTATAGAGTGCGTTTCACAACATTTCTTGAAAAATATTAAATGCTGGACAATAAGTCGTGGGATTCAATTTATGTGTCTAATTTCAAGCATTTTTTTCTGACAAATCTCATCTCTCTTCACGCATTTCACATGCATATATATACCTTCTTCCTCCACGATTTATGTCTTAATTCATCAACTTCCAGCTTCTAAGAGGGTTCTCCGCGCCTCATCACCACTTCGTGAAGTGCTTGTGCTTTCTAATCCCTCTTTGGAACACTAGAAAAAGTGAGTCACTAATCATGCAATGACGACTCACTTTTAAAGTTTTGTGCTATATGCTCGTGAAGAATTTACATCTTTCTGTCACATCTCTTTGCTTATCATCCAAGCCTATTATAACAATTAATTTTAAGCTATTAATATATATATTATCATATGCAAGGGAAAAAAAAAAAAAAAAAGATTCTGCTGTTTGTTGCTTGCAATAAGAGAACATATATATAAGCTCCATGACAAATGAAAAGAGATTTCCAATATAGTCGAGTTCTTCGAGTTTCTCTTTATGTCTGTCGCAGTTTTCTTTATTACAACCCGTGATAACTAACCCTGTCAATTTTTTTTTTTTCCTGTATTTTCTGTATTATCTTTTCTTCTCATCTTAGATATTTTGCATGCCATCAATTATTTTGGAGGAAAGAAAAAACAAAGAAGCCATGCATAGTGGTAATAACAACAAGAAATCAGACTTTTTCAGTACCATATATATATGCATGCAGTGCTTGCCCTTGGCAAGGGCAAAGTGTCCAGAAAATGGACCCTTTACCAACAATGAATTCCGTTGAAAATTGAATCCCCACATGAACAAAACCGAATTATGACTTGCCAAAATGGTTGGGGTCCCCCAAATTAAAATGCCTGTTCCTTTCGTATCCAATTAGGAAATTTCATTTCCGAGGAAAAATCCAATTCAAAAGTTGGGGGCCGGACTTTATGAGCTGTGCTATGCATCAGCCGGAAGCCGCAACACACCACAAGTAATTTTTTTTTTCACTCAATACATTGAGTGTACGGCGGCTGCAGCGTACAGTAGGCTGATATTTATATTTTCTCGGACTTTATTTCCGACCCTCGCCGCAATTGAAAGCAACACCAACTTGAGTTACAGTCTTATTAGGTAATTACGGTGAAAACCCATAGGATTCCATTTTGCATGTAAAAAAAAGTGTGTCATGTGTGTGTTTGTGCCAACATTTGTTTAAGTTGAAAATCTAAGTGGCTTTACCTTATGTCATTATCACCCATTTATAATATATTAAGGTGTTTTTGTTAAGTATATTCTACCTAACTTCACTATCATCTTTAGACTTCCAGCCTTTGAGATACCACAATTAAAGACCAAACAACTTAAAATAAATGCCTAAGAAAATGACACAAAGTAACGAAATAGGGGGCCCATTAGATATATGCTCATCTTATCACACTAGTGGCTCTGGCTCGTGCCAACACTAGTGGACAACTATAGCTAATTATAAATTAGGATGACTTAACGTAATAATCAGATTTATTTTAGAGAAATGATTTGTATAAGTTTCAAATAGACAAGTCTCATACAAATCTTTGTAAAAAAGTGGATCTCATATTAAAAAAGTAAAAAAAAAAAAAAAAACTATTTTTTATTTGTGAGACCCATTGTTTTACAAAAGACTTGTACGAGATTTGTCTATTTAGAACTTGTATCTAACATTACTCTTTATTTTATAATAAAATGTTTTTATAATTTAATGTATTATATTATATTATATTAATTTATAAATAAATAAATATTTTTTTATATAGATCTTATATTTATTTATTTTTTTAAAAAAATTTAGATATTACAATTTCATTTCTCAAAATATATAATAATCGAGATCCATGGGAGGAAAGGCGATGCTTCTCTTTTGCAACTTTTTTAACAAGGTGGTTTTGTTACAGAGTGATGTTATCTCCTGACATTAATAACAGATTTTGATTCCCTTTTCCTTTATCCAAAATACTGCTTCTGTTCGTTGCCATAAATTCATAAAAAGTGGGAGACACAATTACCCCAAGCGACCATTTTCCCATCTCAGGGGTCGAGCAAAAAGAAAGTAAAACATGTTATTTAAGTACAAGTGTGATAAGAGAGGGCAATGTTTAAGATTAAAAACAACTGTTTTCTTAATACAAAGCTATGATTCTTGGCATAATTAGAAGAAATACGTCGTATATCACAAAATGTTTAAAAATTTTTTTATTATAAATTAGATCTCTCATATTATAATAAATCATATCAATTTATAGACTTATTTTAATAAGATTTTTTTGTAAACTTAACAGTTCGGTAAATAAATAAATGATAAAGAGTTATTTCCTTTGACCTCGTTTCACTGTTTTCAATTTCGTATCGTACCGGAGACAATGAAGAGTATCAAACCTCCAAAGAGACTTATAAGTCTAAAATTTATTAGATTAAATTGTAATTGGGGCAAACTGAAGAGATTATAGATGAAAAATAATTGAGAAATGATTTGTACAGTCTAAAAATATGTTATTTTCATGCATTTAAAAAAAATATAAAAAATAGGAGACTCACATAATAAAAACTAACTTATTTTTATGATAAATTTCACATTTTTCAAAAGGAATGACATGCTTGTTCTAAAATGTATCTACCATTGCTTATACAAATTTCAAAACCCTCGTAAAGTTCAACTTTTATGAATATGAGAATTAGAACTACTACAGATACAACAAAATTATACAAAATAAATTCATAAATTGATATAATTTCATGAAATTTTTTAGATCTATTTTATAATAAAAATAACTTTACAATCTGACGTATCATATCAAGTTACATCAATTTATAAATTTATTTTTGTATAATTTTTTTGTAACTAAAGTATTTTCCAATGAGATTTACTAGTTTAGACTGCATCCATTAGGTAGTTTATTGGGGTAATGGATATTGCATGAATTACGTGTATATATAAAATCACAATATGTTGTTAATTATTTATTGGTATTTCTTTAACGATCAAAATTAAGACGGGACACGACAGAAAGAGCCATAGAGAAAATAAACTGAAAAGGTTATTATTAACTGCTATTTCACTCAGAAACATTGACTGAACCTGAGGTTGGTTCCAATGTCTCTGACAAAATACAGAAAAACAAAAAAAAAAAACAAAAAAACAAAAAACAAAAAAAAAACAAAAACAAAAACAGAAAAGAAAAAAGAAAAAACAACCTAACTAACGGCCAGTAGCGAGGGGGCTAACGGCGGATTCCTTGCAGGGACTGGGCGGAATGCTGTTCTTTCGCGATGCAACAAGCCGTTGTACCAAGTTCTCGATCCTCTGCCCGTTAGTCTCCGTCAGTAACCGCTTCCCGCCAAACGGTAACGATTCCACCCCCCTCTCTTTCAGCACCTCCTCCTGCTCCTCCATTCTCGGCCCCATCACTTCTTCCCTTAACAAACCGTTCGCCTGCCCACGTTTCACCCAGTCAGTAAAACAGAAGAAAAATCGCAAATGTGTTTGGTTGCCAAGAAAAACTAGTAAAACAGAACGTTTAATCACGAGAAATCTCAAATTCACTTCAACCATACCAAACAATTATAACGGACCAACTTATAGTGGAGTGCGCTTTCTTTTTATTTCTTTATGTTTCTGGCATTTTCTAGCCATCCAAACAGATCCGATTCCTAGAGTAAAGCAAAGAATGTAAAACAGTGTACACGGTACCTGAATTCTCACGTAGTCCGTACTATTCCAGCAGAAGGCGTTCCCCAACATCTGGTCAATTGTCTCGGAAACTCCATCAAGCACAATGTCAACCACCGAAGACGTCGAGCACTCACCGTTATAACGGACTACTTTCTGTCCACAGCCAGCACCACTCGACGGGCCGTTACCTAGCGAAAGGACCAACAGATCCTCGACACCGTTTACGGAAGGGAAGTCGCGCTTGTTGTGGAGCACGTGGGTGACGGCCGCTGCCGTCGGGTTGTTCATCACGAGGCCGCCGTCTACGGCGGAGCAGGAAGTCTTTCCGTCAACGGATGTCAGATTAAACGGCTTGAAGAGGCTTGGTGTGGCTGATGTGGCACGGCACACCTTCCAGAGCTCAAAGTTGAAGCTCTGCGACTCGGACGCGTCGGCTCTGGAGAAAACGAAGGGAGCCGAGCTCTTGAGGTCGAAGCAAGGAATGAGGATTGGCTTACACGTGTCCTTCAAGGTCAAGACCGTGCCGTCTTCTCTCTTGAACACTTCCTTGAGTACCTTGTCCATGCTCTTACCGGAGTATCTCCGGCGCCGGTGAAATAGTCCCGCATGCCTGAGTTTGAAGAGTTCAGAGTTTCTGGCAGAGATCAGATTAACGGCGTCTCTGGCGGAAAACAGAGGACGGCCGGTACCGTCGTCGGCGGAAAGCATGGCAGCGAGGAGGGCGCCGATGCCAGTACCGGCAATGAGGTCGAAAAAATCTGCGATTCGGGCTTGAGGATCGCCGGTGTTGAGGCGGATCTGATCCTCGAGGCGGATAAGGGATGCACCGGAGACAATGCCATTGGTTCCACCGCCGTCGATGCTAAGAATACGAGTCTTCTTGGTGTGCTCGCAGTGAGAGAGCCATTTCTGCTCCAGCTTGGAGAAGATCTCCAGCGTTACCTTGCTGAGCTCCATTCCTCTATATCGACGTCTCTCTCTATGTATGTGCAGCTCTTTAGATAGAAAGAAAAAAAATATATATTGAAAAGAAAAGGAAAGCTAAAGGAAAATAAGGTATCAGGGTCACAGAAGAGGGTGGGTTTTAATTGTGATTCTGCTGCTGTTAAAGAATGTGTCTGCGACTCTGCGGGAGAAGGAAATGAGGAGAAAAGGGATGGAAAGGGCAATCACGCTTTGCAACTGAGAGCCATTAATGCATGGATGAATCACACCCGCTCTCTCTCTCTCTCTCCAAATCTCTCTGGGTTTGAGGGTGGAGATTCTGGTTTCTGGCGCACACTAGAGTCTGTGTGCTCTGAGAGTGAAAACAAGCAGGGCAGTGGAGTGAGGGACATGGGCCTTTGGATGCTTATATACTCCATCCATCCCTCTCTCTTTATTGTACCGTCTTAATTATTTAGTTTTATTTGCATTTTTTCTAATTTCTAAACGAGGGTTAATTAACATGAATATTAATGTCTTCTTTAGGTTTTTCTAAGAATCTTTTTACTCTATGCATATATATATATATTCACATCTTTTAAAATTTAATTTTATATATAAAAAAATTTCACGTTAGATTATGTATGTTTGTGACAAAATAATTAAAAATATTATTATTAATTTTTTTTAAATTATTAGTTTTTAGATATTTTGTAATTAGCAACCACTACATTTGTAAAATAATATTTGTATAGTGAATAATAAAATAATACTTGTAGAGTAAAGAGTGATTTAGATTCAGAGATGAGTTGAGATGGATTGAGATAGTTTGTGAATATTAGAATAAAAGTTGAATTATTTATTATATTTTGTGTAAAAATTTGAAAAAATTATTTTAAAATTTAAAAAAGTTAAATTGTTTATTATATTTTGTGTAAAAATCTGAAAAAATTGTAATGATTAAATGAAATGAGTTAAAATAGATTGAAATGAGTTACGAATACAAACGAGACCTAAATAGTAAAATAACATTTGTGGTAGGAAAGAGAAAAAAATAATAAAATAATATTTGAATTGTGAACAGTATAACTTCAAATTTATAAAAATGTTGTTCATAATTATACAAATATGTAAATACATATACAGATGTATAATTCAATGCAGTTTAATTTAATATTATATTATATAAATATGTAGATGCATATAGATAATCTAATTCTAGTACTCTTACCTACGTGGTTGGGGTGTCCTTGCACGTGCAACTGAGCGTGTTTGTGTCAGTTTAAGGGAAGCGCTATCCTCGGCTATTTATCAGGCTCGTCTGGCTCTCGTGTTTCTTATTTCTCGGTTATTTCTGTATTACATTTATTTACTTTTCTGCCTTAGATTTCTTCAAATTTTATATTACTCGAACAAGCCACAACAGAACCAACCTAATGTTCTTGCCCAGAAAATTCGTCACAGCTGCATTAATTTCTTTTTTCTAAGCAAATTACTTCACTTGTTTTTTTTTTTGGAGTGTTTAATTTAAGGAGTCATATCTCTTGGATCGACTCCAATAGAGGTGGAGATGGAGATGGAGTCCCTCCACCCCGATCTATAGCTTATCCAGTGGTTTGGATTAGACTGGGAGACCCTCCATCCATTTCTCCACAGAATGCCTGATTGCCTTGATTGAAAGGATGGAGGTCGCCACCCCAACCCAATCCAAGTCGAGTTGGGGCTACGGCCGGTTCATCCCCTATCCTTTGTAAGAGCATTCATATATAATATCTTATGTAAAATACATTTTTTTGTAAAATATAAAAAAAAATTGATCAAAAGATCCTTCTAATAAATTTTATATTTTTATTTTTATTTTACATTTTGTTACGGTAATCTTCTAGATGTAGAGAATAATGTTCATAATTCTAAAACATTTTTAATTATTTTTTCTCTCATTTGCAAATTCATTAGTAGTTAAAAGAAATATTTGAAATGAATAAAAAATATTAAAAAAGAATATTTAAATAATATAGAGAAAAAATAGATAAGCAGATATATGATCTATTATAAAAATCAGTATGTAAAATAATAAAAAAAAAAAGTGAGTTTTGATAATGCATTTTGAAGGATAAGATAAAAGAACCATTGTGAATGCTCTAAAAAGTAAAAACTCCACTATTCTCTTTCTTACGTATATTCACAAATTGATGTGATCAATATGTCAGATTGTAAAATTGTTTTTATTTTTGTTTTGAACATATGAAGACTTTATTATCAATAAAAATATTGAATAATATTACTTAGTTATCTAAAACTTACCGCTCATATGACCTTCTCGAGGTGACATCAAAACCAAGCACATGTTTTATTTTAAAAAATTAGAAAACACAAACCCAAAAGGTATAGAAGTAACCTAGAATTTCACTTTTCATTTTTTTTTTTATATTTTTGTATGCCCTTTTATATTTTTTAATAAACCACACACGACAAGATGGCTATATGAGCAATAAGTTTTAAGATGACTCAATAGCAATACTCTAAAAAAAAATATTTTCCTTCCAACACGAATATTTAAACCACAAATAATGCATATTAATCGGTTTTTTTTTTTAAGTATTTTGAAAATGGATCTCATTAATCTCACGTGCACAAACACAAAAACACAACAAAAAGATTTTCTCATAAGTAAACATGCTCTCCTTTTAAGTTTTGAAATAAATTCTTGTATCATTTTCAACATCATTTTGCATTCTAAATTCACACATAAAATAAATACATGTATATGTAAGTGTGTATCATGTATACATACATGCATGATACACACTTACATATTTATTATTTTCTCATAAGAGATAAACCACATGGATTAAATTAATAATTAATGTTTTTTTAAATAATTTTCAAGGAGCGTGCTAATTAATCTTACCAAGTATTGAAATAAATAAATAAATGTATATATATATATACACACACACATACACAAGTTAGAGATACATATATATACTTACACATACATATAATAAGTTCTTTTCATGATCGTCATAAAAGACGATTTTTGTTGCAATCCTATTGGGTGCTGCGATTAGGAGTGGGAGGCGGGCCCCGTCCACCCTTTCCAGCTCCCACCTGGTCGAGGCGGGGCCCCGTCTGCAAATAGGGAGCATGCGGGCGGATACCCGCACATAGCTGGGCTTTGGGGGACCGGGCCCAAGCCCGCTTGAGATTTACCTCCTATGCCCGACCCAACATATATATACTCTTCTCTCTCTCTCTCTCCTCTCTGTTTAAATTTCTCATCGTCGTTGTCCCGTGACCATCACTCCCAACTGGTTGTCATCGTAGTCTCTCTCTCTCCCCAATTGTCGTCGCCTCCTGGCGATATCTCTCTCTGTGTGGGTTGGTTGTGCCTGTTGTCATGGTTACTTGTAATTGTTGCTCGCCGTTCACCATTTGCAATGGGTGGGCAGTGGGCGGAGCCCACCCCAACCTCATGAGGTGCGAGTAGCAGCCTTAATTGCGATACTGAATTGCCAGAAGCCCACAACAATTAATGATGTACTAAGCTTGATTGTTTCAAGAATCCGACGAAGCTCTCATTTTTCATTTCCTTAATAAAGAAAATATGGACAAATACCGGCCATTTGCCAAAAAAGAGAGGAAAGACAAACTACATTGTAGAAGAAGACACAAAACCATCAAGACGCGTGGGCCACAATCACCAGTTGAAAGGGATATTTGAAAATGGTGGCCGTAAAGTGTAGGCAGATGGCCGACCAAGCGAAGGCACATGTGGCGGTTGTAAGCGGATGGAAGGCTATGGACCTAAGGGTTTTTTTCATTATGCTAACAAAAAGTGAGACGAAATTGCAGGAAAACGATTGAAAAATACATATTATCAACAAAGCATCCATTTTGGAGCCGTTTCGGTTTCGTGTTTTTGAAGATATCTTGAATTTAAAACCCGAGCTAGCTGGATATATGTGTTTGTGTGTGTAATACTTAGGTACAATCAAAATAATATCGGCAAGTTAATGTAACATAAATGAGGAAAAGATGAAGGACAGGACAAGATTACGTTGTACCTCTAAACCCTATGTTCATTTGTCACAAAGCAAGAAGACATGGACCACATGCCTCCGGCTAATCTATCCCTCTGTTATAAATGATGGAAAGAAAGGACAATATGAAGTTGTATCAGACAAACCTTCGATCACTTCAGTTGAACAGTGGTTCTCACAGCAAGGATAGGAGACATGGACCACATACCTCCTAATCTATACCATTATCCCTCTTATTTTTGTAAGGCTTCATTATTTCTCTTCAATCTCTCTCTCTCTCGTACGTATCCTTCATTTGTCTGCCCAAGCGAATCCCTCCTCCCCCATTCTTTCTCTCTCCATCACTGATTCATTATTCTCAAGCTCCTTCTCTTTGCCAATTCCTTTTGGTCAAGACTCAGATAAAATAAATTAAAATTAAATTAAAAATTAAAAGTTAAATAAAATATTTTAAAATTAATATTTTTTAATATTATTTTATATAAAATTTAAAAAAATTAAATTATTTATTATTGCATTCCGATCCTCACGAACTCCAATGGCCACTACTCTCCCTCTGACCCAAATATACAAAGTACATAGCCTGCCTGTTTTCGTCGGTGCATGAGTCTCGCACCACAACTGAATATCTCTCCCCACTCTTGTCTCTTCTATTTAACTCGTTTTAATGATTTATTTTGTTTGTCGCTTATTTTTATAGATACTATGAACAAGGCAGGCCCCCATTCCGACTGGCATTAAAATAGAACAAATCCTGGGTTTGGGCCTGCTTTGGGAAACAAATATTTTGGGCTCCGTTTTAAGCCTTCTTTAAAGTGGTGCACGATCCATATAAGACCCATATTATTTTGGCCCGTAGTAAAATATTGAAAAATAACATACAACTTCTTTTGGGCTTTTGAAGTATTTTTGGGAAAAGTCCATTAATGGATTAATGGTTTTATATATCCGAAATAATTAAAGCTAGCAATAGCAAACAAAACAAAACAATCTTACATATGCGAATAAAAACACTACAGATCTAGTAAATATTGATTGTTTTCTAAAAATAAATAATAATACCAAAAGTAAGATAAGAAGAAACATTTTGTCCACTATAAGGCCTTGTTTGATTACGTAGTTTAAATGAGATGAGATTTGATGTTTTGTTGAAACTTAAATAAAATATTATTAGAATATAATTTTTATTTTGGGATTTGAAAAAGTTAAATTATTTATTATATTTTATGTGAAAGTTTGAAAATTTGTAATGATGAGATGAAATAAAAGATGAGATGGTTTTGTATACTCAAATCGGGCCTAAGTCTCCAATTGACTCAAGATAATCTCAATGAAGAAGCCCTATAATCTCTTTGGTAGGACTGTTCACCCAAATCGACCCAATCTGACCCGAATTGGAGACTTATAAGTGAAACCACCTGATTTAGTCTTCTTTTTTTCAACTAAGGACAAAGATTAGGTTCCAAGACACGGCAAAGGAAAAGCACAAAGGAAGGCCATAAAACATATTTCAAGATGCAAATCTCTTAAGGTTGCGTTTGGATGTTGAATTGAGTTGAGTTGAGATGAAAAAATATTATTAAAATATTATTTTTTAATATTATTATTATTTTGAGATTTGAAAAAGTTGAATTGTTTATTAAATTTTGTATTAAAATTTGAAAAAATTATAATTATGAGTTTAGATGTGTTTATCATCCAAACGTACCCTAAACATCATTTCATATTATACTAGTAATAATACAACAAAACAAAAGAATACTGCTGTAGATAAATCCTAGGCTGCAAAACTTTTTGGCAGTAATGTATATTAAGGGGTTCATTCATCCAGCCCAAGTCATTGCCAATATCAGCAAAACTGAATGAAAAACCACTTAAAATATAATATTTCATACAATTGGCCTAACTGAAAATGATAAAATGTTTTGTAAGTATGAAGAACAAACACTCATGCAACATAACTATAACACAAAGACAGCACCAAGAGCATAATATTCTCTGTTTTTTTTCTTGGCTATTAAATTATGATTAGAAAAGAAAGAAAAATTACACAAATAAGAGAAACTTATTGTTCAAGACAAAGAGTACACTAAGGACAGGTTTGGGAGGTGAGATAAGAATTTTGTGTTTTATTTTGAAGTTTAAAATATTATGTTTTAATATTATTATTGTTTTAGAATTTAAAAAAAGTGCATGTATTGAGATTTGAAAAAGTTGAATTGTTTATTATATTTTGTATGGAAATTTGAAAAAGGTGTAATGATGAGATGAGATGAGATGAAATGAGAATTTTATGTTTTGTTTTGGTTACCAAACCTGCTGTAATTGAACAATGTACAATCCCAACAGCACCTTTAGAAATACAGCTTACAATATATGCTCCACAACAACACCTTGAACTGTATGTAACTCTTAACAAAAATACAAAATTCATCTATTGACTGAATAAATAAAGCAAGTTAAAAACATAATAAGGCTCACAAGTAGGCCTGCAACTCAGCTCGCCCAAAGCTATTTTGGATCCAAACTAACCCGACCTGGTGACAAGACAGTATGAAATAGACCCGATCCGACCAGGTCGATTCGGATCGGGTTAAAATTGTCGATTTTTTAAAATTTTTTTATTTTTTATTTTTAATTAGAGAAATATCCTGGCGTCTTTTCTGGAATCTTCAACCTTGGAGCTCATCAGACAACATCTTCTTTGTGACGTTACCTCTATGGAGAGCTTCATCTCCAATCTTGTGTTGTTTGTAACTCCAACATCTCCCAAAATCAGCCCATCCAAACTTTGGAACTAAAAAATGGAGGCTCCAACTATTGGAGAATAATTCAGAACCACATGCAAAGGGAGGAAAGGAAATCATGGATACTGAAGAATGAAGACCTGCCATTTCTGTTTTTAGAAACCATTTACGTTTCCGTTAGTTATTTTGCCTTTTTCCTTGCTGAGTTGTATATAAAGGGTAGTATTGTCTTTCCATATGAAATAGGCAGTTAGAATATTTTTTAGCAACTGTATATAAATACATGCTTGTACACTTGCTATGGTAAATAATTCAATACAGAGAGTTTTCTTCTCTTCATTTCAGAATTTCTCCTCCGCAAATTCTCCTTGCATTTCCATTTCTTACATGGTACCAGAGTTCCCTTGATCCAATGACAACCAATACTGAGGATGATGTTCTTAAACCCACCAACGACAAGCCTTCCCTTGAACGATACCTCAATTTCTCAGACCCTTTCAACCCATTCCGGATTGAGAATGGTGATAACCCTGCTGCTGCATTGGTTTCTGACCTTTTAATTGCTGACAATTATGTTAGCTGGTCACGTGCTGCTAGCCGAGCTCTTTGTGCAAAGAACAAACTTGGATTCATCAATGGCACGATTCTTAAACCCACTGATTCCTCAGATCCCCTTCTTGAAGCTTGGGAGAGATGCAACGATTTAGTTGTTTCTTGGTTACAAAACTCTGTAAGTGCCTCTATGAAATCAAGTCTTACTTTAGTTGATGATTCCAGAATTTTGTGGATGGAACTTAAGGATCGTTTTACTCAACAAAATGGTCCTCGTATTTTTCAACTTAAAAGAGATTTAGCTGGTTTATCACAAAACCAGGACCCTGTCACCATTTATTTTGGTCATCTCAAAGGTTTGTGGGATGAGCTTGCCATATATGACCCGCTGCCCAATTGTGATTGTGGCAAATTGAAAGTTCTTCATGATCGTTACGATTGTGATTGTGTCATTCAATTCCTCATGGGATTGTCTGAATCTTATTCAAACACAAGAGAACAGATCATGCTCCTTGACCCTTTACCACCCCTTAACCGTGTATTTTCTATGGTTTAACAACAAGAACGCCACCATCAGATGATTTCCAACTCTGGCCCTTCTGATCTTATGGCCATGATAGCTAGACCTACCTACATTCCCACCAAAAATCATGCCAAGATCACCAACTCTACTTACCAGAAAAACAATCGACCATATTGCTCCCATTGCAAGATTCCAGGCCACTCTCTTGATAACTGTTTTAAGATTGGTAATACTGAACCTCTATTGTGTACACATTATCACATGACTGGCCATAATGTTGACAAATGTTACAAATTAAACGGCTATCCTCCTGGACACAAGCTCCACTGGAAAACTAGAAATTTTGCAGCAGCTGCCAATCACTCTCGTGCTCTTTCAGAGGATAATCATGAGGATGAACCAACTGAATCAATGGCTCTTACCAAGAACCAATATCAGCAACTTCTTGCTCTTTTGCATCCAAAGGATACCAGCTCATCCATGGCTTCTCTTTCTATTGCACAACCTTCTCCCTCTTCATCTTCTAATCATGTCAGCACCTCTCGAATTTTTGGTATGGTCACTTGTGCTTCCACACACACAACAATTTCACAATTCACACACCTCACCTTGGATCATTGACACAAGTGCAACAGATCATATGATCTGTTGTTTCTCTCTTTTCACATCCATAACAGCAACTGTTTGTTACCAAGTCAAGTTACCTAATGGAGAAACAGTTCCTGTTACTCATACTGGTGTTGTAAGACTCTCTAAGAATTTAGTGCTTCATCATGTCTTGTGTGTACTCTCTTTCCATTTTAATTTACTTTTTGCCAAACAACTTGCCCAACATAATTCCTGTTGCCTCATATTTCTGTCCAATTCTTGTTTCCTATAGGACCTAGCATCTTGGACAACGATTGGGATGGGTGAAGTTAGAGGAGGACTTTATCATCTACTTAGTTCACAGGTGTCACCTTCTGCTCTCACTGATGCTTGGCCTCTTTTCATACACAAAGATCAATTCCCTTCTTCTTCTGCTACTCATTCAGCCTCTTTTCATGATTTATGGCATTATCGACTTGATCACATTTCCCCTTCCAGATTAGTTTTAATCAATGACCCTATTGTAACAAACAATCTGAGATTTCATAATCAAATGCCATGTTCTATTTGTCCATTAGCCAAACAGCATCGTCTACCATTTCCACACTCTGAACATTCATCCTTGCATGCTTTTGATATAGTGTATTGTGATATTTGGGGTCCCAACTCCACCATTGCTGTTGACGGTTCTCGTTTCTTTCTCACAATTGTCGATGATTTCTCTAAAACAACTTGGGTTTATATGCTTCAAAATAAATCTGAAACCCAAGCTTGTATTGTCACTTTTGCAATCTAATTGAAACACAATTTCAAACAAAAGTTAAGATACTTAGGAGTGACAATGGTTCTGAATTCCAAATGAGAGATTTCTATCAAACCAAAGGCATTATACACCAAAGGAGTTGTGTTGAAACACCTCAACAAAACGGGACAGTAGAAAGAAAACATCAGCACATCTTGAATGTGGCTCGGGCCTTGAGATTTCAATCAAATGTTCCTCTCAAATTTTGGATTGACTGTGTTCTAACAGCAGTTTATCTTATTAATAGAACCCCCACCCCTCTTCTCCAAAATAAAACCCCTTATGAAACCCTCTTCCATACCCCACCCCATTACCAACATTTAAAAGTTTTTGGATGCCTTGCTTATGCATCTACATTATCCCATGGAAGGAAGAAATTCAATCCCCGAGGTAGAAAGTGTATCTTCTTAGGCTACCCTTTTGGAGTAAAAGCCTATAAATTACTGGATTTACAAACTGAACAAATCTTCTTATCCCGAGATGTCCAATTTCATGAAACCATATTTCCTTTTCATTCCCACAAACCCAACACAGAATCTTCCTCTCTATTCTTACAATCCCCCCTTCTCACTATGCCACATCCCATTCTTTCTTCTTCTCACCAACAACATCATTCCCCTCCTCCCATCACTGAACCATTACCTGCTACAATTCTTCCTGAGGACCTCAGCTCCTACTCCCAGAACTCTTCTCCCATCACTCAACCATCACCTGCTCCAAATCTTCCAGAGGACCTCCACTCATACTCCCAAAACTCTTCTCCCATCACTCAACCACCACCTGCTCCAAATCTTCCAGAGGACCTCCACTCATACTCTCCAAACTCTTTTCCTTCTCCACTTATTCCTTCAACCTCCCATATCCCACTTCGAAGGTCCACTAGAACTCAAAGTGCACCCAGTTTTTTGCAGGATTTCCATTGTCAACAGACTACTCTTACTACTCCCATTCCAAAGTTGAATAAGAAGCTCATGTCTTCATCAGGTACAAGTTTTCCTTTGCATTATACACTTTCTTATAATTCTTTTTCACCTCCATATGAAGCTTTTTCCACCATTATTTCCACTCACATTGAACCACAGACTTACAAACAAGCCATTAAAGACCTGGGTTGGTGTCAAGCCATGGACAAAGAGCTGGCTGCTTTGGAAGCAAATCACACTTGGGAACTCATTGATTTACCACCTGGAAAAGTACTTATTGCATGCAAGTATGTATACAAAATTAAGTACAACTCTGATGGGAGGGTTGAAAGGCTAAAGTTAAGATCAGTAGCTAAAGGCTATATCAACTTGAGGGGGTTGACTATCAAGAGACTTTTTCTCCTGTTGCAAAACTAGTTACAGTAAGATGTCTCTTAGCTATTGCATCAATTAAAGGTTGGCACTTACATCAATTTGATGTAAATAATGCCTTCCTACATGGGGATTTACATGAAGATATTTATATGAACAAGCCTCTCGGTTACACCAAAGGTTCTCCCAATCAAGTTTGCAAGTTACTCAAAAGCTTATATGGCCTCAAACAAGCATCAAGGCAGTGGTATTCTAAACTCTCAAATGCCTTAATTGAATCTGGTTTCTCTCAATCAAAGGCTGATTATAGCCTTTTCACCCGAGACACAAATGGCATCTTTGTTGCTTTACTTGTGTATGTCGATGACATACTTGTAGCAAGTAATGACCTCACTATTGTAAATGATTTAAAGGCCCTTATGCACAGCAAGTTTCAAATAAAGGATCTTGGCCCATTGAGGTACTTTCTTGGCATTGAGATTGCACGATCCTCTAAAGGAATACATTTTTGTCAGAAGAAGTATACATTGGACATCTTGGCAGATTCGGGTACCTTAGGCAGCAAACACACTAAAGTTCCTATGGAACAAAACCTCAAACTCACTAAGTCCACAGGTACTCCATTATCAGACCCTAGTGTTTACAGAAGATTGGTTGGTCACTTATTGTACCTCACTATCTCTCGGCCTGACATATGTTTTAGTGTTCAAACTTTAAGCCAATACATGGCTAATCCTACTGATACACACCTCCTGACAGCTCATAAAGTTCTCAAATATCTCAAAGGTACCCCTGGTCAAGGCCTCCTTCTCCCTCGTTCTTCCTCATTTCAACTTGAAGCCTACTGTGATTCAGACTGGGCTTCATGTCCAGACACTAGAAGATCTGTAAGTGGCTATTGCATTTTTCTTGGCTCTTCCATGATCTCTTGGAAGTCCAAGAAACAATCGGTTGTTTCCCGATCATCGGCAGAGGCAGAGTATCGCTCAATGGCTGCTGCTTGCTCCGAGTTAACATGGTTACGATTCATCCTATCCACCCTTCAAGTCCCTCATCCCCAAGCAGCTTTCCTTCACTGTGATAACCAAGCTACTCTCCACATCATTGCGAACCCTGTCTTCCCCGAAAGAACCAAACATATCGAGCTCGATTGCCACTTAATTCGTGATAAAATCAAAGAGGGTAGCATCTGCACTCATTATGTTCCCAGCTCTCACCAAATTGCAGACACCATGACAAAAGCCTTGTCTTCCACAGTTCTCAACACTCACTTATCCAAGATGGGAGTCGTAAATCTTTACGCTCCATCTTCCGGTATTGGAGAATAATTCAGAACCACATGCAAAGGGAGGAAAGGAAATCGTGGATACTGAAGAATGAAGACCTGCCATTTCTGTTTTTAGAAACCATTTACATTTCCGTTAGTTATTTTGTCTTTTTCCTTGCTGAGTTGCCTAAATCTCCCAAAAACTTCCAACGTTAGCCACTGCAGACCCTCTTGGGTCAGTTCATTTACAAGATCTTCTCTTGAAGAAAGTCTGTGCTCTATGTCTAGCACTTGGGATTTTGAAAGCATCAATTCCGCTTGGACGGTAGAAAGTTCTGCTGCAGTTGTCTTAAGTGCATCTTCAACCTTCTAATTTTCAGCAATCTTGTCATACAAGCCCTTGAGCTCTTCTTGAAGGGAAGCCATCTTATCATCCATTTCTTTTGCACTCAGTTTTGCAGCTTCAAGTAATCTCTCACCCTCCAAGGCCCTCTTTGTCTCAGAATTGGCATGCAATCCACTTTGTTTGTGTAGATCCTCAAACTTTTTCCACAAGCTCCTCAACAAGTTTTACTGCCCCAGCGTCAACGTCGACAAGCTCTGGAGCAGGCGCTTGTTCTTTTCGGGTGATCGGTTTCGACCAATATTAGATGAAATGAACCCGTTATGGGTTTTGACCCGTTAAACCCGACTTTAGTCAAGTGGGCCCATATCGGGGCCTTTCAGTTTGATTGGGCCAAGCCCTTTTATGCTAATAATGATATACACATAATATATTATATAATAATATTATAAAACGAGAATATTTTTATAAAATGATATTATTTTTATAAGATATTTTATAAAAATACATTTCTTTTAAAATATAATTATATAAAGTGTATAAAAGTTATTGTGTACATCATTTTCCTTTATGCACGGGCCTGCTCACAAGATAACTCGCATATTAAACACATTACCAGTCAAGAGTCAAATAAAAGTTTTTACACTAGTGGCCAAAACTTAGTGAATATGTTTCTCTAAACACACTGCTATCCGAGGACAAACATACTTTCAAGTCATCAAGTTAGTACTGAAATAATCACAATATTGAACTTAAGTTTTGGTTACCGGGTAATACCCGATCTGAATTATTTCAAAACTGAATTGAAACATTTCTATTTCCAACCCATTTCATTTTGGGTTGGTCGGATGAGAAAAGTAGAGTCGGATTGGGTAAATAGTTTTAGCGCTATATATGTTTGTCTCCAATTTTCTCCTTGCAAGTTATACATAATGAAAAGAGACACAAGGATTTTTTTATTAGATGTCACTACTACAACCTAGGGTTTTTGAGACGAAAATTTTCATCAAAAGAAACTACGATATTGTCTCAAAACTCTTTATGGGATGAAAAAAAATCGTCCAAAGGTCGTTCCAATATCATTATCCCAAAATTTTTTTTGGGATGAAAATTTAAATTTTGTCCCAAAAATTAATTTTGGAGACGAAATTGAACAAAACCGTTCGATAGCATTCTAGCAAAAACTTTTTTTGGACGATTAAATTTTATCCAAGATATACGGTCAATTGATAAAATCATTACATTTGACCGTGAAGTTTTTTCGAACATATTAAGTTGAGTGGTCGATTGAAATAAATTCGTTCAAATGCATTGACATGGAAAAATGTTTGAACGTTAAATTTAGTGGTTGAAACACAACTATGTTCAAATATATTACGTTGAATGTTTGATTGGATTATAATATGTTCGAATGATTTATTAGGAGATGACGTTCGAACATGGAATATAGTCTTCAAAAGTAGATGTATTGTTTGAATTTCGCTCATACATAAAAGTTATAAATAGAATCGTTTGAATGATAAGTCAATTTCCAGCTAACTTTAATAACTTACCTTGACAATTTTTCAAATGAATGTAATTGATATTTATTTGATTGGTAGGGGTGTAAATTCAAACCGGAAAACCGGTCCGGACCGGACCCGTTTTACCGGTCTTGAACCGGTCCAGTCCGGGACCGGTTCTTAAAATGTGAAAACCGGCCAATTCCGGTTCAGGGATTTTTTGGACCGGACCGGATTGAACCAGACCAGTTGATAAAAAAAATATAAAAAAAAATATTTTTATATATAAGTTTTATAGAAAATATTATATATATAAACATTTATAACTAATACTAATATTAAATATATAATTTATAACTAATAGTAATATATAATTTATAATTATACCAATAGGCTTAAAAAAATCGAAAAATCAGACCGGACCAGATCGGAAACCAGAAAAATCGAAAGTACCGGTTTAAGAGGATAACCGGTACGTAATCGGTTTTGAAAAATATAAAACCGGTACATACCGATTCGATCTTAGATTTTATCCAAAACTAAACCGGACCGGATCGATTACACTCCAATAGATTGGTTATTTCTTTCCTGAGTGAACGGTTTAGTCTGGTAGCAGATTTTGAGAAAACTTTTTCTAGAATTTCTGGCAATTACCAATTCTGGCAATTATTTTGACAAAAACGTTTGGGTTTTTTCCTCACTTTGTCTCTATAACTTTCCACCTAAGAATATTTTGTCCTATTCGAATGGTTAGCAACTTTGTCGGTCGGTGTTTAGAGACGAATTAAATTTAAATTTCGTACTTAAAAAATTATTTTGTGAGATGAATTTTAATGAAAAAATCTTCTTATAAATGAATTTACATACTAAACTGTACATCAATATTGATATATAAAATGAGAATATTTTTATAAAATAATATTATTTTTATAAAATATTTTATAAAAATACCTTTTATTTAAAATATAATTATATAAAATATATAAAAAATATTGTGTATCATTTTCCTTTATGGACGGGCCTGCTCACAAGCTAACTCGCATATTAAACACATCACCAGTCAAGAGTCAAATAAAAGTTTTTACACTAGTGGCCAATAACTTAGTGAATATGTTTCTCTAAACGCACTGCTGTCCAAGGACAAACATGCTTTCAAGTCATCAGGTTAGTACTGAAACAATCATAATATTGAACTTACGTTTTGGTTATTGGGTAATACCCGATCTGAATTATTTCGAAACTGAATTGAAACATTTCCATTTCCAACCCATTTCATTTTGGGTTGGTCGGATGAGAAAAGTCGAGTCGGATTGGGTAAATAGTTTTAACGCTATATATGTTTGTCTCCAATTTTCTCCTTGCAAGTTATACATAATGAAAAGAGACACAAGGTTTTTTTTATTAGATGTCACTACTACAACCTAGGGTTTTTGAGATGAAAATTTTCATCTAAAAAAACTACGATATTGTCTCAAAACTCTTTATGGGAAGATAAAAAATCATCCCAAGGTCATCCCAATATCATTATCCCAAAATGTTTTTTGGGATGAAAATTTAAATTTTATCCTAAAAAATGATTTTGGAGACGAAATTGAACAAAACCGTTCTATAGCATTCCAACAAAAAAATTTTTTGGACGATTAAATTTCATCCAAGATATAAAGTCAATTGATAATATCATTACATTCGACCGTGAAGTTTTTTCGAACGCATTGGGTTGAGTGGTCGATCGAAATAAATTTGTTCAAACGCATTGACATGGAAACACGTTCGAACGTTAAATTTAGTAGTCGAAACACAGCTATGTTCGAACATATTATGTTGAATGTTTGATTGGATTATGATATGTTTGAATGATTTACTAGGAAATGACGTTCGAACATGGAATATAGTCTTCGAAAGTAGATGTATTGTTTGACGTCGTCAGAAAGCATTTGAACATTTATTATGCTCGAACGGTATCCAATTGACGTTCAAACGCCGATTATGGATTACATTTGAATATTCTTTGCGATTGTTCGAATGGTTTGACTAATTGTGTTCGAACGGTTGTTGCTCGTTCGAACAGTAAGAATTTGATTTTACCCAATAATGAAAAACTAAATACACATACATGATATCTTAAAAAATACATTACAATTTTTTCAATAAACATAAACGTAGTCTCATAAGTATGAACAAAATAAATAAAACAGTAGTGTTCATGATACATAAAGAGTTGTAAATTATGTATAATGTAAGTTAGTTGCATTGAAGTCTGAATTGTTGCATAAGCATATGTATTTGGAGTTGCATTTCTCTCATGAACTCCTCTTATTGATGTTCTTGTTGATTCAATAGCATTTACATGTTTGTTTGTTACTTCATTTGAGCCTCTAACTCATACTGCCTTGTCGTCATTTCATCGATGTCATACCTTGCTATCTCTAATGATCTAAAAGTGTTGGAGGCATTGTTGGACAATGAGGGCAAACTAGAAGGCTCAACATAACAATAGAAACCCCTCAAAATATCATAAATGTGGTGGACCCAGAATTTTTATAAAAATGTCAACATCACTTGTTTAGAAATTTTGATCAGACGCAAATTTAGTATGTACGGCAACTATTTTTTCCTACACATAAGAGAAAGATTTAATATTGTTACAAATATTCAAATATGTTTAATTAAAAAAGATAATATTACTTATATAATTTTTACAGGTATCAGGATGAGTCCATTCTCTATTACGATCGGTATATGATACATCATATAATTTTATTAGATCGTAATTAGATATTTTACTTTTAATACAAGACATATATTTTATAGAAATAAAGTCATTAAAATATGACAAAAAATAAACTTGAACAATCAAATATATAAAAAAACATTATCAATTTTTAAAGAGACGATGAAAAGATTTTGAGCTTGTATGAAGATGAATTTTTAAATTTGATCTATTTATTTTATTTATAAAATTTCGCTCATACACAAAAATTGTAAATAAAATCGTTTGAATGTTAAGTCAATTTCTAGCTAACTTTAATAACTTACCCTGATAATTATTCAATTGAATGTAACTGATATTCGTTTGATTGGTTATTCTTTTCTGAGCGAACGGCTTAGTACATGGTCGAATGAACATTTTATTGAGGACAAAATTATTCGTTTCTAAATATCTCGTTAGAATGTAATATTTCTTGTTCAAATGGTTAGCGACTTTCCTCAATGTCATGTAGAGATGAATTAAATTTAAATTTTTCCCTTAAAATTATTCTGTGAGATGAGTTTTAATTGGTCCCAAAAAAATTGGTCAAAAATACTTTTTCAAGAATTTCTGACAATTACCAATTCAGGCAATTAATTCGACAAAGATGTTTGCCGTTTTTTCCGCAGTTTGACTATAACTTTCCACCTAAGAATATTTTGTCCTATTCGAATGGTTAGCGACTTTGTCGGTCTATGTTTAGAGACGAATTAAATTTAAATTCCGTACTTAAAAATTATTTTATGAGATGAATTTTAAGTTTAGTTTAGATGTTGGAATGAGTTAAATTTTTTTTTATGAATAATAATAAATTAAGGTTATTGAATAAGTTCGATGAAATCTATTTAAAATAAATTTAAAATATATTTAAATATTAAAATAAATTTAAATATGTTTATAAAAAATTATAAAAAAGAATTTTATTATTATTTTATACTGTTTACCTGATCATAAAAACGAAACTTTTTTCTTCTGGCGCCAAACACAATTGAGAGTGAGAGTCAATGGGTCAATGGTCCCTCAAATTAAAATGAGAGAGAAATAGAGAGAGAGAGTCGGGCAAATAAACAGAAAAGGAGAGAGAAATTGAGAGAGTGTTAGTGGATCTCATAATTAAAAAAAAATATATAAATAAAAATTATTATTGAAAATATTCATTTTATATATATATATATATATATATGATGTGATATCATTCAAACTAAGTATCTTTTTAAGTAAATATTAGAAACAATTAATTAAAAGTAGTTATACGGTAAGTATAAAATATATATTGTTATAATGACTTCTATTTAATATTATTTTAAAAAGAAAGAGAGAGAAAAATAGAGAGAGTGTCGGTGGATTCGATTATTTTTGGAGATAAATAGAGAAAATGTCAACGTAATCTAAGTGGAAGTAGTTTAATGCGAGTAAATGAATTTACATACTAAACTTTACTTTAAGGCTTTTGAAATAGTAAGAATTGAGACGGAAATAATTTTTATAAGATAAAAATTCTTTTTATACTCTTAAAATTGAAAATAAAAAAAATCATGTCACAAAAATATTCGTCTAAAAAAACCTTTTTTTTTTTGTCGCAGTTTGTCATTATGACGACGTAAAAATTATGTGGCAGCAGATTTTGAGAAAACTTTTTCTAGAATTTCTGGCAATTACCAATTCTGGCAATTATTTTGACAAAGACGTTTGGGGTTTTTTCCTCACTTTGTCTATAACTTTCCCAAGATCAATATATTCGGAACTCATTTCCGTCCACTTATTCCTTTCCTAGTCTCCTCTGAAATGCTCCCACTTTCGCTAAACCTTACTCTCCAGTCTCACTCTCCACATCTGGTATGCCTGAAGATCATGTCCTCGCATTCAAACCTTTTCCATCTCTCTCCTGCAATTTCCTGCATCCTACCACGATCTTGCTTGTCCTTCAAGTGTAAGTTCTTCACCTTCGCAAATCATATAAAGTCTATAATTTTTACTTGTTTTTGAGCGTTGCAGCTTCCATACCCATGTAAGAATATTTTATGAATACCCTGCTCAAGTCTTTCATGTAAGAATATTATAAGTTATAAGTTATAAATATTTTAACTTTAGATTTTTTTTTTATAAGTTACTATTCACTATTCTATACTCCATACTCTATAAAAAAACTCACATCTTATGAAAAAAAAATTAAAGATATAGAGTATAAAAATAAATAGTGACTAATGCATATATTTTCTCGTATATAAAATCATGTCGATTTTTTAATTTAATTTTGTAGATTTTTTGTTTTTGTTTTTTTACCGGTAGTACTTATCATACAAAAAGTAATTCCAAAATATAATAGCATTCACTTATCAAGAGGACTACATGATTTGTAGCTGTATAGATAATAATAATATACCTGCTAGTGTTATTTGCATCGCTATCATATTTTGTAGGTGTCTGGTCATTGGGGGCTAAAGATCACAAGCGACCAAACTCTCCGTTGAGATGCTGCCCTATATCCAAACCCGGGACTGGTCAAGGTATATACGAGCACGGGACGCCGTACTAGAATGAATCTATACCATGCACACGTACAGCTGTTGTAGAAAAAATAAAAATAAATTTACACATTAACGAAATTTTTTATTATACATTAGATCTACTTTATAATAAAAATAAATTTTTAATCGGATGTATCATATGATCAAGTCACATCATTTATGAATTTGATTTTGTAAAATCAAAGTGTGACTAAAATATTTCTCTTCTATTTATATGAAATGCATTTATATAGTTAAACCAATTATATATAATATCTCCAAAACTCAGATGGGTTTCAACATGAAGATCTGCCGGTCATAAAGTGGCGTGAGGTTGTAGAGGGTCACACGGATAGGGAAGCAGATGATGTCAAGGTGATTTGAACAATTTTTTTTTTTTTTCTTTTTCAACCGTACATTTAACTTTTTTTTAATGATAATTTTTTTTTTTTAACTTTTTCATATCGGTATTCGAAGTATGTAGTTATGATTTTAATGTGACATGTATGTTTTACTGGTAGTATTTTTAAAAAAATAGTAATGCTAGATATAAATTTTAAATAAACAAATATAGTATAAACTCTTAGTAAAAAATAGAGTCTCATTAAAAAAGAATAGGTTTTTTATTATTATTATTATTATTTTATGTTGAATCTAATTATTTTATAAAGGAAGTGGGAGAGATTTGTACGTTCATTGATCAAATCATATACGTGCATGATGTACGTACAGGAACGCGTAGACTCCATCAAACGGATGTTGTCGTCGATGAATGATGGAGAAATCAGCATTTCGGCTTATGACACAGCCTGGGTTGCCCTTGTACAAGATGTCAATGGAAGTGGCCTTCCTCAGTTCCCATCTACCCTTCGCTGGATTGCCAACAATCAGCTTCCCGATGGTTCATGGGGCGATGGTGAAATCTTCCTCGCTTATGATCGGATACTCAACACTTTAGCCTGCGTTATTGCCTTAAAATCATGGAATATTCTTCCTGAAAAGTACCAAAAAGGTATTAATTATCAGGCTTTTTTTTTTTTTGAGAAATAAAATGAGTAATTCAACATGTAAAATATTTAATTAAATAAAATAAAGTATAGATTCAAATTTTAAATATTGGATTTTGCTTTGATACCACGTGAAATCATCATCTATCTCAAAAGTTTAAATTGATAAAAAAAGATTGATTTTATTATATATATATATATATATATATATATATATATATAAATACTAAATAAGAGCTTATGTGCAAGGCACATATTTCTTGTTGAAAATGCTACTGTATTTTTTATATGGAAAATATGAATTTTAAGAAACATATCAACTAGAACAACAAATATGATAAATCAGAAAAAATGTAAATTAGAACAACAAAAATGAAAGAAACAGAAAATGTAAAATTATTGAATACATAGCAAATGAAATATTTAGAACTCATTTTATTGAAATCATAATAGAAGATATATTGCTCCACTGGTTATATAACCAATCAGACGTATAAATAAGAATAATAATAATGTTTTTCTTATAAATGAAAAATAAATAATATTATTTTTATTTGTTTCAGAAAAGTACTATTAGATATATAATTCTTATTGGAACGATAAATGTAAAACTAGACTATTCATTTCAAATTTAAAAAGGTATAATTTTTTTTTCATTTATAAGAAAAACTTATTCAATATGGATCTTATAAGAAAACATTTATAAGAAAAAATAATATTTGTTTAAAAAGTATTATTCAATATGATTCATTATTAAGATAAATAATATGAAGACAACTATTATTATGTTTAAACGATATCCTATGGCAATAAAATTTAATTCTTTAAATTTAAAGAAAATATTTTTATTTTTGAACTTAAATATAATATTATTAATTTTCTCAAATATGGAATTGCAATATGGATCTTAGAAAATAAAGCATGGTCTTACTAAAATACTATTTTTGTTACCATAAAAATAAAATAGTGAATATGATAAATAAAAGTCCAATTATAAACTAATGCATAAATTGGAATCTAAAAATATTAATTGAATTTTTTAAAATTAAAATATTATTAGTCCAATAACTATGATTTTTTTTTATGAATTATTTTGAAAAATAATATGACTATAATTGTAAAGTTTTTTCAAATAATTTTATATACGAAAAATACCATTATATATTTTTAAATCTAAGAAGAAATATAAAAAAAAAATCCTAAGCTGTTAATTTGTTCCACAAAAGTTCAATAAACCAACATATTTAATTTAGATTATTTTTAAGTTCATTATAAATATTATTTTTTATTCTAACTAATAATAGAATAACAAAAAACTTAATCATATTTTTAATGATGAATTAGAGGACCAAAACGTAATTGTGCAAGAAAAACTCTGCTTATCATCCTCACACACCACACATCACACACCACTTTATTTTTATTTATTTTAATTTTAATTTTTTTTATTCTTCTTAAACTAATTGAATTCTTCTAGTCATTATCTGCACACCACATATTTGATAAGAGGAAAAAATAATAAAAAAATAAAAATATATGTGGTGTGTGGGGACGATTAGAATAAAATAAAATTTAATTGTATTTTTAATAATGAATTATAGGACAAAAATGTAATTGTACAAATGAGGGCAAAAACGTAATTGCCTAAATGGGATAATGCGAACTCAAACAAAATCTACTCTTCATGCGACTATAACCTCTTTTATTCTAGAGTATACATATATATATATATATATATATATATATATATATATTATATAGGGTTGTAAAATTCTTGGTCAGGATCGAACCGGACTGAAAACTTGTTTGGTCAATTTCGATCCTCTATTTGTGGGACCGAATGGGTTTTGGTCCAGTCTCAGGGTGCGATTTTTTCACCCAAGACAGGACCGGACCAACAGAACTACAAATATATATTTTTAAATATTTTCTTTTATAAATTATATATATTATTTTATATAGTAGTTATATAAGTGAATTATGTAATTTTCATCTAACTTATGACTATTGACAATATAAACTGTTAAATATATAATTATTAATTAACTAATATATAATTATCAATTTTGATAATTTGAACAACTTCTTTTAGGTTATTTTTAAGTAAAAAAATGTCCAAATAAAGTTAAATAGTTGTATCATTCAAAATTATAAACTTTGTAAGCTTTGTTTTTATACTAATAGGCCGAAAATCCAGATTGCTGGATTTTTTTGCATGCTTTAAGAATGATAGAGTTTTTTGTATGATTGGGCCCCCATTTGAAATTAGCCTGATCGATATGGGTGGATCGGACCAATAACTAACGGTTTGGTTCACTAGGGTGATATTCCAGTCTGGTCTTGTTCGAGAAAATGATGTTTCGGTCCATCTTCCCTGGACCGAACCGATTTACTTCCCAATATATATATATATATATATATATTATAACGTGGGGTTGCCATTGTAATAGGAATTTCATTTTTGAATGAAAATATGTCAAAGCTTGAATCCGAGAATGATGAGCACATGCCAATTGGCTTTGAAGTTGCTTTTCCTTCGCTTGTGGAAATTGCTCGAAGTTTAAACATTGAAGTACCGTACGATTCTCCTGTCTTTCAAGATATATATGCAAAGAGAAATGTAAAGATCGAAAGGTAGATTCAGTTCCTTGCCCAAACTACACTCAAAAATTCGAAAAAGGTCGACATTCCTGATTATTGTCTTTTGCGATAGGATACCAAGGGACATCTTGCACAAAGTGCCCACAACTCTGCTCTATAGCTTGGAAGGGATGCCAGACCTAGACTGGGAAAAGCTTCTTAAACTAAAGTGCCAACATGGGTCCTTCTTGTTCTCACCTTCCTCCACTGCCTTTGCAGTCATGCAGACCAAAGACCTAAATTGTTTGAACTACTTAAAAAGGGTGGTCCAGAGGTTTAATGGTGGAGGTAAAGACTGTCTTTTCAACAATTAATTAAAGTAAACTTATAAATGACATGATTTCATATGATATGGTGATCTACTACGAAAGTAGATTTATAATTTAACGTATTACACCAAACCAAGTCAATTTATGAGTTTATTTTTATAAAATCTCTTTATAGCTAAAGCATTTTTCATGATTACATATTGATATTATAGAAACTTCTTCAATTGTCTTTCTCTTGTAATAATTGATTTTTTTTTTTATTCGAATACGTTATTGCTTTCCGGTTTTTCTAAGCTTCATTCTGCCTTTAGTCCCCAACGTGTATCCGGTGGACTTGTTTGAACACATTTGGGCAGTGGATCGGCTGAAGCGGCTAGGAATTTCCAGATACTTTCAGCTAGAGATCAAGGAATGTATAAATTATGTTTCCAGGTATATATATATATATATATATATATATATATATATAATTTGACCCATGCCACTACATGAGTATTTTATAATTAGTTATCAACTCAGATAAAAATATCTATTAATTTTCAAATTTTCAGATATTGGACACATAAAGGGATATGCTGGGCGAGAAATTCAGACGTTTATGACATTGATGACTCGGCCATGGGATTTAGGTTACTTAGATTGCATGGCCACGAGGTTTCCGCTGGTACTACGGCCGTTCCAATATATATAGGGATCAATATGATCGATGTTTTCAATATAATTAGCATTAATTATGTTTTTTTGACATGATCATGACAGATGTGTTCCAGCATTTTGAGAAAGGTGGGGAGTTCTTCTGCATTGGCGGGCAGTCTACACAGGCTGTGACAGGAATGTTTAACCTGTATAGGGCATCTCAGGTGCTCTTTCCAGGAGAGAGAATCCTTGAGGATGCAAAGCAATTCTCATCCAACTTCTTGAGAAAAAGACAAGCTGCTAATCAGCTCTTTGACAAATGGATCATTATGAAGGACTTATCTGGCGAGGTATATAATATGATCCGTCGATCCGTCTGATTTCATAAATTGATGTTTATTTTATATTCATTAACAAAATGGCAAAAAGTAATTACTTGGCTGCTTGATAGTCATGTCAAAAGGCTACTAGCACTTAGAAATAAAGAAGTGGATTCGGAAATGAGATTTGTGAGTTAAAATTTGTGAATAGATAATAGTGAACAGTAGTGAGATAATCTCAACTCACATCTCAATCCAAACCGGCTCTTATTGCTGTGTATTAAGATTTCTTCAAGTTCATTGGCGAACCCAAGTTGGCCTTAACGAGGGGCCAAGATTTTTTGAAATTTCAAAATGCCCCTAAATTTTATTAATAATTCTATAAATATAGAGTCGAATCCCCTCTTAAAAAAATTTATAATCTTCACATGCTCTATAAAATTCTCTAAAATACGTAGGTTAGATACAGAGAACTTCATAAAGTAAGCCCAACAATATTTAATATTATTCATAAAACATATATGCGGTGACATCATTAAATATCTCTTCTACAGTAATTTAGGAATAATTTTTTCCAAGATTCAAACCTATGAAAATCCAATATCTGTTGATGATGTAGCGCGCAGTTAATGATAATAGCGATATAAAACAGGTAGGGTATGCACTGCAATTCCCATGGTATGCAAGCTTACCCCGCGTGGAGACAAGATTCTACTTAGAACAGTATGGTGGCCAAGATGATGTCTGGATTGGCAAAACCCTTTACAGGTACTTCTGTCTCTCGATATATGTAAGGTTTTTTGAAAATCCAGTTCAAATTAAACTATCTTAATAATTAATTTTAAAAATTAGAAAATAAGCAAATAAATTTAAATATATTTAGAAACCCATAAAAACTAAAATGTGCTTATTGTTTTATTAAAAATAATATACAAAGAACCCTTGGGAGCGGAATGGGTGTCATATATAGGCTGGTGGCCGTAGGTAGAGGGAGAGGTTCTCCACCCTCGCAGGTTGGGTTGTTGCCACCCTGCGATGGTTCTGAAAACCACAAGAGGTGGTAGCGGCACACATTGCAGGCCACCTCCAAACCAACGTAGGGCGGCTTGTTGGCCACCCGCTTTTGGGAAGGGCATCACTCTTAGGGGATTTTTTAAAACAAATTAATTTTTCGTGGTTTTCAAAATATATTATCTATTTTAAACATTAGCTTAACTAAAAGTACTGAGAGGTATTAAGATATAATATTATTTAAACTAAACTTTACTTTATAAAATAATATTCTTTTATCATTAATAAAATTATGAACTCTTGTTTAATATTTTTGAGAGAATAAAACCATTTAATTAATTAGAGCTTTTAGTATAATTTAAATCTCATAATATTTTAAATAACTAAAATCACATTGATAAAGTTATTTTCTACAATTATAATATTTTTGGAGCTCTTAAAAAATATTATAATTGTTTTACTTAATATCAGACTTGGTTCAATAACACTAGAAATACCCATATAAATATTTTCAGAACATTTAAAATATTTGAGGGCTTTAAAATACTGGGCTTACTATAAGAGTCAACTACTAACATTAAAAACACGCATTTGAGGTTCGACACGTAAAACGAAACTCGCAGTCGTTAGAGGGAAGGGGTGGACTATTACATTCTCTCCTCCTTGTAATAAATTCCGTTCTTAGAATTTTCTTACGTCAGAAAGAATGAGCGGAGTATTACATTCTCCCCTCCTTAAAATAAATTTCGTCCTCTAAATTTCCTTAGCGTTCTAGGAATTCACGCAATGTCCTAAGAATTTGTTTACCCTTACTATGGACCCGTTTATACTAGTCCTCGCATTGTCTTCACGCGTCTCCGCGCGCGTTCAGCATCTCAGTCAGTTCTTGTATAGAATTTTGCCCTCACATTTTGTCACTCCTCCGTCGACATGCTTAAAGTCAGTTCGAAATACTTGAGCCTATCCATCATGTAGCGCTCATACCTTCTACACTAAGATTCTTGCCAGCAAGGCTTCAAGTCGTCATCTCATCTTCCATCTCGATCCTTGCTTAGCTCACGATCGTTCATGCATTACCTAACTATCGCAGTCCATCTAGCATTTCTAGTCTATTCCTCTCATAACATGAGACTATTTCTATACATTCCTAACATCTCATTATTCATCCCTCCTCTTCTAGCTACGTTCATTCTCTATTACTTCCTTCATGACATGCACTTAACATGACCTTTCCTAGTAGGTGCCATTTTGACATGCATGCAGTGTTTATGTCATACTTATAAAATGCTATAACAGTCAAAGGAAAAATACTTTCTTATATTTATTGTAGGACTAGACATGCCTTGGGAAGACATTAGTCTAGATTTTTCCTTCACTTGCAATTCTCTTCTCAAAAGGTTTCTTTCTCTGGAATTTTTTTTTTTTTGTCTTTTATTTTGGAAAGAATTTTATAAAGTCTAGCATAACCTGGGTCTTGCTTTGATACCACTATGTAACGTCTGCCCTTGTGGTGGGACCTTTAGAAAATGATTTTAAAAAAAGAGACGGGAATTACCGTTCATTTTAAAATAACTTTTTGTTCCATGTCAGGATACAAAAGACTCCATGTTTCTAAAATAAACCGTGTTTCTTAATTTAAAGGGTTACAACGAAAAACATTAAACTTTATAAGTTAAAGTCTTTCATACAAAATGTTATGCCTAGGCTTCCGTGCTCTTTCCTTTGGGCTGTGTCCGTTCTGATGCTTTCTGCTCAGTTAGTTCTTGTGGGGGGAGGGGCATACATAAAAACTAAAATGAGTCGAATACTTAATAAGCATTACTTCATACAGTTAAAATATACTAACATAGGTTTTCAGTCATGCATTTATCACTCCATACATACTATACGTACATGAGACATACATCAATTTTGAAAACATCGCTAGGCGGGATTTTTCTTAACAAAGGTTTTCTTTTTGTAAAACATTTCTCCCGTCAGTGCTTTCATTTCTTAAAGAGTTCAGTGCATTCATATATTCTTTCTTAGCACTTTTCTTTGGCCGGTACACACTGTTACGTCCCGTGTGTTCGGGTTAGCATCTTCCTTTGGACTTGGATTCTGCCGGTAGCTATGAGTTGAGAACCCCTTTCAGTCAGGGGGTAGCACTGGGTGCACTACTAGTACTAGTTAACCAACATTGCAATTTGCCCATTCCTTTGGTACCCTTTCATTCAGTCACAGCCGTTACGTATTTTCATACATTGAAACATTCATTTATTCAGTCATTTTTTTCTTCCATTCATTTCAGACATTTCTTTTCAGTCATTTTCATTTAATAGTTCATTCATGGAAAAACGCCATTTAAAAGTATGAGTTTAAACATCATCTTTATGGCATCTATAAAGCATCAATTCATGGGGACATTTTAAAACATTTTCTTCGCGTCATTTAAAGCATAAGGCATGAGCCTCATATCTCATTTCATGAAAATACATACAATAAATACTGCGTATAATCATCCATTCACATGCATACAATTAATATTTTGGGGTGCATAAGAAGGGGCTACCAAGAAGGACCATACATATGTATACTTTTAAACACTTAGCATGCTTTTCATAAAATATAATTTCCTTTCATTTCGTAAAGCATCATAAATAGAAACATTTATTTTTCATTTTCATATCTTTTAGAAAATTCTATAGGAGTATGAACATAATACTTACCTGGACTCTAAACCATACTCATTTCATGCAGTCCATTCATGTGTGTGTCAAATGTCAACCTATATGCATACACATAATCTTACTGCCATTCTCTATCTAGTGCATAAGCAACTAAACTTAGAAGACATAAACTACACTTCACTTGGACTTTTCCTCACTATGACACACTCTACTTATATCCGGTCTTCTATGTTTTTCTTTATCACGTTTTCTCTTTCTGTGTCCTCCTTGAGGTTACCTTTTCTAAACTCAGCGTCCTACTTCGAGGTCATGTCCTTTGAAGTGAGCCTCCATGATTCACCTTAGGGTTAAAACACTAAGACCTTCCTCTTATTTTTCTTATTAACCTCATCCCGATGCATGACTCACTAAGACCTTCATCTTATTTTTCTTATTAACCTCATCCTGATGCATGACTCAAACCGACTAAGTCATGCGTCCCAATCCTAGACAATACATACGTCACTTCCTACATTCGAGCTTATGCTTCCTCATCGTCATCATCATTCTTATCCATGCATATCACACGACTTTAAGCCAACTCTGAGGCTCAAACATCGTATATCTATGCTTAGGATAGATTACCCATTATGTATGGTAAATTTGTCCGGCACATATGTCCCACCAGATTACACATGTACCCTACCTCCTTATCACTTAATATCAACATATAACACGTTGATCACCTGCTTGTGTAAACAAGCCCATACTCTGATACCAACCTTCTCTTAACCCGACCAACATGACTCTTCATGCTTTCATCCCAACACTTGACACGACATGACACTATTCATAGTTATACCTCCTGCCATGTCACGTACCTCAAGACTACTCTCAAGCTACACTGTGACCTTGTCACTTCACCTGACATCTCACTACGTCACTTCTACTTCAACTGTGACGCCCCCAAATTCCGCTTGGGATCGAACGGACATTTGAAGCGTTGAGACATGCAACACAAGGTTACATGCCCCCGTTCATGACATATAAGATGCAATGTTCCTAACATGCATATAGCATTATGCAATATTCGCAGTGGATAATAAAATTTTTCTTTAGCAATACTATGCACCAAATTGAAATATCCCAAATACTTAAAAACATACTTCATACTTAACGACATACTAAACAACTAAGATCACAATAATAGTCCATATGGTTGTGATCAAAAGAGTGCTGGAGATTGAACTCCACAAATACAAGTAGTAATCTGAGGTAACTACTGTATTACCATCTGCGTTGCACCGTCGCTTAGTCGACCGTTTTTAGTTGGTCGATTCCCAGTTCTCCTTCAGATCCTGTAACAAAATTTACCATTCGGGGGAAATGGTAGTTGAGACTACCACAGTGAGATTTGATTACAAATCTTAGCAAGTTAATAGAAAACTTCCACACATGTTAATGATGCATGTATGGCAGTAAAAGCATGAATGCATAATCAAATCATAAGTAATCATAGCATAACTTGACATACAACATAACATAACTGGCATAACTTAAACTGAAACTGAAACTTAGCATGAACGTGACTTGAAACATAACATGGACTTGAAACATAGCATGAACGTGAACTTGAAATATAATATGGACTTGAAACATAACATGAACGTGAACATGCATAATTTGAACATGAACTTGAGCATGACATAACATAAATGTGAATTTGGAACATAACGTAAACGTGAACATAACATAACATGAACTTGAAACATATTCTTGTCTCATGGGATTACCGTGATTGCGTGAACGTAAACTTGAACATAACATAACGTGACATATGACTTAAACGTGAAATGCATGAACTTGGAATCTTATTCAATAGACTTAATCATTAAAGTGACCATATGGGTGCTACACAGGTCCCCTTGAGCCTTGTGTCGCTGCCGATTACCGCATCACATCACAGGTTTCCATACCAGCTGTGAGTGCGTTAATACGTACTCCACAGTTGGATTGGCCCCACGTATTCTACGTGTCACAATTGCTATGTCTCAAGTAGTGTATGCTCCACAGTTGTTGTGGCCCTATGACTTATTTGTTTGTGCCACACTTGTTGTGGACACATGTAATATAAAGTGTGGCTCCATCAGCGTTAGTGCTTGACGCACTCCGGTGACCAGCTAATTAGGTTCCATTCGCAACCTGTTGACTGTACTTCGTCAACCCAGGGAATTTCACACCTATTTAGACACTCTAGGGTGAACAAAGGAGTTCCACTAGGATATTACCCCATCCTAGCGCTTAGGGTCGTGATTGACATGAATAACTTAACTGGCATACATGACATTTCGTAACGTGACGTAACATGAACGTGACATAAAAGACAGAAGTCCTGATGGAGCATAACGTGAAATGAACGTAAGACGATAGACATGACATACTTCAAGACATAATTGTAACAGAGTACATTTCATAACATGGCATACATGTAACATGCAATATTTCGTAACATGACATACCATATAACAGACAACATTTCTTAACATGGCATAACATGTGACAGTGAATATTACGTGACATGAAATACATGTAACAGATGGCATACTTAACTTAACATGACATACTTGCAATGTATAACAATACGTGACAGAATATCTTGTGTAACAGATGAATAATTCATGACAGAATAAATTATGTGTAACAGAAAAATATGTAATGACTTGGCATGGCACATATGATAACATGCATACATACAATTTAGTTCCCTTACTTATCACTCATACACATTAAACTAATAGTAAGTTAAAAGCTAACTTACCTTGATCGTCGCGTCCTATGAGTGTAAAGTGCGAAACACGAAGAACTGTAAGAGTGTATTCTTAAAAGTTAGAAATTAATTACTAACAATTAGAAAAGTGAAGAGGGACAACTTAGAGTAAAATGACCATTTTATCCCTAATTTAAAGATTTCACATCCTAACTCTAAAAATTACCAAAATTTACATTCCTCATGTAAATTTTGTCCTAGACTCAAATAACAACTAAGAAAAAATTTAAAACCAATCACAACTATGGAAAACTCACAATGACCGAAACATACATAGGCCATTTCTCTTGATTTTGGTTGCAATTTCTTCCATCTTCAAAACCTATGATTGAACCAAAATTTTGTAACAAGGATCTTCCTATCCTAAGTTTAAAAATACACTTAAAATATCCATTAAGAAAAGCTAATCATCAACATCAAACTTTTTGTAAAAAGACCCAAACTTTGTAACAAAAAGTAAACCCTTAAATTACAAGTTTTGACCTTAATAAAAACATCTCCAAGAATTCTGAAAAATCAAATCTTACTTCTAACATATTCATAACATCATCCTAAGATCAACCATGCTTTAAATCATCAAATAAAAGCCACCAAAAATCACAAAACAACACTTAGAGTTTTTGGTTTTGAACTTAGTCCAAAACATAAACTTTTCTCTCCACTAATTTTGATCAAATTCTTGATCCATGGCTTATACACATGTGATCTTCAAACTAAAACATCTCATGGTTTAAAAATGTGTCCTAAAGAAGATCCAGCCATTAAATTTAAAATCATATGGCTAAAACTCAAAAAAAAAATGGATCTAACTCAAAAACATCATATCTTAGGCAAAAACTGAAATCCTCTTGCATAGAAAATCATATCTTTAAAACTAAAACTAA